>NC_056738.1:90522829-90822829 GCF_019279795.1 Protopterus annectens | reverse complement strand
GGGGGTAAAACTGAAGCTGACTTTGCCATCCAGCAAATTTGCTATATTGTCTGACTCCATGTACGTGGCTGCATTTAAAATCAGTTCTGCACACTGCTGTCTGCTGTCTTTGAGGTTTTGGGCATAGCTAAAGAAAGTCCTATGGTGGCCCTTTGCCTGGGATGCCATCTTTTGGCTTTAGAAGACTTAAGTTGCCATCGTAGTTTGTTTAGATTGATGAGAGTGTTTTTATCATGCTGGACATCACATTTCTTAATCTTTGCTATGACTTTTTTTCTTTTGTTGTACAATCTGTTTATGTCTGGATTCCACTAGGATAGTTTGTCTTCTGGGCTTATTTCTGGTGAGTACAGCTGTCGCTATGCATTTACTGATAAAATTGTACAGGGTTTCTGCAAACATTTACATATAGGAAACTGTTTTCTTAAGGTTTGGTGGGGGTGGGGGCTTGAAATTTTGACAGGTTATCATTTAGCAGGAAGTTTGCCTTACAGCAGTTCCTAAAAGTTACAGGGTTAAGCCAGGGCTACTGAAATGATTTTTATTACAAAGCTTTGTGATGTAAGCTTACCAGACAGACACTTGGGGGGGGGGGTTCCCTCATGCTTGTGAGCATCAGATTGAGTATGTTTCACCCTTAGTCGAGTATCAGGACTCTCTGGTCCAGTGTGCATTTACAAAGTCCAGGAATCTCTGAGCCTATAAGTTTGGGGTCATGTAGGTATCCCAGTTTATAGTGGGATAGTTGAAGTCGCCCAAGAATAGGGTATTGCATTGAATTGTGAGAACCTCTAGTAAGTCCATGTACAAACTCTGGACTTCTTGTGTCATACGGGGTGACCTACAGCTTGCAAGGATATGATATGGGAGTTTTTCAATGGAAACCTGAAATAAGAAGCTCAAGCTTTGATTGACTAGTCAATGTGAGTTTGTTGTTGATATAGATTAAGACACCTCTACCATGTCTCAGTAACTGCACAGATGTCCAGTGAGGAGAACATGGAATGAGTAAATTTCCCTCTTTAGGGTGCCAGCATTGAGCAGTAAAACCTTTAGATTACATTGGGTTGGTTTTGCTTTGCTGAAAGGTTTATCAGTTTGACAATGTCTAAAAAAGGCACCATGGGGAAGGACAATGTTTTAGCCAATATTTGAAAGCCTAGAGGGGAAAGGTGCAGACCATCCTTGGCAAAGTTTTATGTCTGAACCTATTTCCGTTGGCCTTTCTTTCCTGTGTTTGTCTCTTCAGCTGTTACATCATGAAGGCTAGGAGAGGAAGAGTAATTAGGTTAGGTCACAGATTCCGACTACAGAGCCATTAAGAAAGCAATGGGTCAAACACTGGTATTTAAAAGTACCTTATCAGTAACAGGTAGCCAGCATCACACCTCAGGTAAATAATATAGGCTGGAGCTACAATTACGAGACTTAACAAGAGCAATACTTTCTACCTTAGTTTTCGGATACAGATGCGCAAGAAAATTTCACTCACACATTATTTTTTTATTACAAGTTAGTTATCTTTCCCTTTAATCAAACTCTAAGAGTGCCACATGGTAAGAAAATATTTTCATATTACTCTCCAGATTTTCTGTCAGTATTTGATTTTGTATATTTTTCTATGCTGTATTTTTTGTGAAACTGCATTTTTTCTTCTTGTGTTTTGTTATAGTATTTTTGCATTACATACAGTGTTTGGTTGAGACAAGCCAGTGAGTTTGGAAAACTCATTAATATTACACACTCTAAGTCTAACTACAGTATTAAAATCTGTGAATGTAACACAAACCAGCACAGCCCAAGTAGCACATATAACCACAGGGGTCAGACTTTTCACACTTGAGCAATGAACTACAATTATTACTTTGAAAATAGCAACTAATTCAGCTATATTTTCAATCCTGTTGTTTAAACATTCCTTAAAATTATATATCAGAGCTGGCTATTAATAAAACTCAAAAGGCTCAAAGTAATGAAAAATAGAGGTCACAATACTGTTTGCAAGCTGATGGAGAAAGAAGGACACAGTGAATGATTCTCTTACCATAAGGTTTTATCCCTGTCTCTCTAAAATGGCATCAGGGAGATGAAAGCATTGACTGTAAAACAAAATCACTTTGCATGGCAGCCCTCTTTCAGGTTGAATGGAGGAGAGATGATAAAATCAGCAAGCAAAGGAGAGTAGTACTGCTGGAACTGTGTTCATCCTCACATCTTGGTGAGTACCTTCACAAGGTGGCCCTTTTTTTTTTTTTGTTTTTTTACAAAATCTCAACAACAACAAAATCTCACCAAAGTGACACTGACATATAGACTGCAGTTAATATACAGCATATATCACGGACAGAAGTAGGTTAAAAAATAAAAAAGACAGCTGGGTGCACAAGTCCCAGGATAAAAATGTGCCCAACCGTGGTAGGCGAACTGGTGCCAAGACTAGAAAAAATGACAGCGCTGAATCCTCAAGACACGGAAACATTCCTAAAAAGGGGATAGGCCAGGCTCAGGTATGACCCCCTGTTGTAGAAGGAAGGAGAAGTCCTCAAAAATCACAAAAAACGACAGGCCAAAGAAGAGCCATAAAGGGATAAGAGAGACATTATATATTGTTACTCTTATGCACGAAGCCCAGAATTTCCGGACAGAAGACATACAAAAAGATTAAGAGAGAAATTAGCGGAAAGAAAAATACTTGCACAAGAAAAACTGTCAAAAGTTTCAAATGCAAATTTGTGCTCATTAATACAACAGATTCATGAAAAATTATATGGACCAATAAACCTTGGGCTGTTTAGAAAAAGAAGCAACTCAGGAACTTTGAAAATATGAAGAACAACATTTAGAGATTTTTGAAAGGTATAAAAAAGAAATATGGACATGAGAACAAAAGTGAGATCTGATATGGTGCAATATTTATGCAAAGGAGATAGCCAAATTAATCAATACAAAAAAAAAAAGCAACCCCAAAAATATTCAAAGAGAAATATGGGCAAAGGCACCAATATATGGAAAATTTCACAATACAAAAAAAGATCAAAAAAGGGGAATGTAGAACAGAAGATTAATAAAGATGTTAAAAAATAGAAGCAGAAGTTATGGAATACCTGCAAAGTGAAGAATTTAGTATAGAAAGTCTAACACAGGTTATATCACAGCATGATGGAACAGTGAGTCCCCAAGTAAGGAGAAACAAGCGGAGCAAGAGACATGTGAGGAAGAACTATGGACATGGGAAAGAAAAAGAGATTTAATATGATGCAATATTAGAAAGCAAAATTAATCAGTACAAAAACAGCAGCACCAAAGAAGAGAAATACAAAGAAAGGCATCTGGATATGGAAAATGTTGCAATACAAAAAATAAAAAAACAAAAAAGGGAAAGTACAAAGGAGGATTAGTAATGGAGAAGTTAAAGAAATATAAAATGAGGTTATGCATTACCTGCAAAGTGAAGGATTTAATGTAGAAAATATAACTCTGATACCACAACAGCAGGATAGAACAATGAATCCCCAAATTAAGGAGAAACCAGTGGAACGGAAAACATCTGAACAGTTGCCATATGAAGATACTTTGAAGCCTTCAGTAGGAAACCAGTGTAAACATTCAGCTGGTGTTGCACAGCAAGGGAAGGAACAGGAAACTGTGGCAACTCTGAAGCAGTCAATGTTGTGGAGTGATAGGTTAGTGAGTCCCCATATGAAAGAGCAATGGATGACACAGGATGAAATTGAAAAGAATATGGCACAGGAAGATGCTTTGGAACTTTCTGAAGAATGCCCACAGAGAATGGGGAACAAAGAATGTGCCCTCAGTTTAGAAGAAAATGATGTAAGGGAAGAGTTGCTTGATTTAACAGAGATGGATAGGCATATTAAGATCAGGGAGAGAAATAGACTACACAAGTCAGTAAGACCCAAAATGTTAGAAGCTTGATAAAACAAATGAACACAGTAATCAGGACTGTTAATAGAAACTCATGCGATATAACAGAAGCAATGAGGATACATTACTGTGCAGCTAAATTAGTAACAGATAAAGTCCTACCACAAAAACAAAGTGTAGTAAGGGAAAGAAAGGGGAAAATCAAATGCCATCATGGAAGTACCGAATAGAAAAAAAACTATAAAGCAATTAAGACAAGAAGTGTCACTGTTGGAATAGTACAGAAAAGGGAACATATAAAAATATTCGGAAAGATAGGTGTGATAAAAGCAACATGCAGTGTCAGAACAGATCAGGATCTGTCATATACTACTGCAAATACATAGCACAGGCAGGAAAACTTAGAAGATATGCAGATAAATATAAATGAAAAGTACAAAATAAGCAATTTATTGATGACTCAGAAAAGTTTTATAGAGAATTGGGAAACAAAGCAAAAGGAATTAAAACACCACCAAAAAAAAGAAGAAATAGACACATTTTGGAGAATTATCTATGAAGATCCAGTGGAACATAAATATACTGAATGGATAGCAAAAATAAAAGAAAGAATAAGAAGTTCAAATATGCAGGGTATGAAATGGGATGAAGTAACAGTCATAGAAATTGAAACAAAATTAAGAAAAGCTCCTTACTGGAAAACCCCAGGCCCAGATGCACTACCCAACGTCTGGCTAAAAATATTAACATCTTTACAGGAAGATTTAGCAATGGCTAAGAACTATTTATATGCAGACCCTGAACAGACACCAACCCGGTTAACATCAGGAAAAACAATACTCCTACTTAACAGCAAACCTGCAAGCTATCCTAAAAACTATAGACAAGTAATTTGCCTTCTGACAATGTATAAACGATACACTGGAATTGATGTCGCTATGGTTTACAGTCATTTAGAAGAAAACTCAATCATGGCAATAGAACAAAAGAGTAACAAAAGAAAGTCAGATGGAACAAAGGATCAACTGTTAAATAAAGTCATAATGAAGAAGTGTAAAAGGGGGAAGAATCTAAGTATGGCATGGGTAGACTACAAAAAAGCATTTGACAGCATCCCACATTCATGGATAAAAGAGTGCTTACAAATTTATAAGACATACCCTACACCAGTGATGGCGAACCTATGACACACCACGACGTTTTGGGTGACACACCAGCATTCACCAAGATTCACATTACCAAAGAACATGAATGAACAAAAATACAAGAAATATGTGACCTGGCACTTATTTATTAAAACTCAGCAACAAAAAAGTCATTAATTGATGTTAATCAAATCAAATGGAATGTATTCCATTTTTTTCAGTTCAATTCAAAATTACTATTAAAGGTAGGGTAGTTTTTTTGGTGCAGTATTTTAAGCCCAATCACCACTGCACATATTGTTTTCTCTATTGTAAGTCACTGTTTGTTCTTTTATTGTTTTAATATATAGCAGCACATAATTGGACTATATTTTTTAAATAAATGAACATATAAAGAATTGTTTCTCTTTTGTCGGGGGGGGGGGGGGTGACATGCCAGCAGAGTCAAGATAGGCATTTTCCAAATTTCTGACATGCCGAGCCTAAAAGGTTCACCATCAATGCCCTACACTGATCGATTACATTACAGAGACCATGAAACAGTGGCAAACTGCTTTGCAGTTAAGCCATAATAAACGACAAATTATAACTCCAGGGATAAAAATTCAAAGTGGGATATTCCAGGGCAACTCTGTCACCACTGCTCTTTTGTCTTCCTCCCAACCCATTAAGCTGTCTACTTAACAGATTAGGTCATGGCTACAATTTGGCTTCCAGAAAACAACAAAGTGTAAATAATTCTCATCATTATCTTGTGGATGATTTAAAACAATATAGTTTGTCAGATGTGGAACTAAAAGCACAACTACAAGTGGTCAAAACTTTTTCAGATGATATAAGAATGTCATTTGGTCTTGACAAATGTGCAAAAGCAACCTTTAAAGCAGAAAAGCTGCAGCACCAAGAAAATATCAGTCTGGGACAGGAACGTGACATAAAAGAACTTGAGCAAGAGGGAGTGTATAAATATTTGGGAATTGGTGATGGTTCAACAATAAAACATGAGCAAATGCAAATAGGGCATAGTAAGAAATATTTTACAAGACTAAAATTAATACTGAAAACAGCCCTGACATCTAGGAACAGACTCCAGGCTATAAACCAATTTGCTCTTCCTGTCCTAACTTACAGTTTTGGAGTGACTGGACCAAAAGAGTATTGGATCAGTTGGACAGGAAAATTAGAAAAATGCTTCATGCTTATCAAATGATTTATAAAAATCAGTGTATACCAAGATTATATATCCCCAGTTCTGAAGGAGGTATGGGCGTCCTTGAAACTGATTACATGTACAGATCTGCAATCGTACGACTACATACGTATTTGTTGACCTCATAAGATCCAAATGTAGTGAAAGTTTTAAAACATGAGGAGAATAAGTCTATGATTATTTCCCTGCTTAGTTTAGCAGAAGCATATCAGTGTTATGCAGGAATGGAAATCAGAACAGAAGCAGTTAAAAATCAGGCATCAACTGAATGTGCCAAAAACGAAAGAAAGAATATAAGGTGAAGGATCAGATTAGAAGGCAAAATATGTGGAAAATGCATAAATATAGTTGCCAGTACAGAAAGCTCTTGCAACAACCTCATCTCAATCAGGAACAAATGCAGGAATGGTCAAGGAGTGGTGAATTTAAATCAAAAGACAAAAGGAGTGGTGAATTTAAATCAAAAGACAAAAGGTTAATATTGGCAGCCCAGGACAGTGGACTACGTAAAAGTTGGTTCAGAAAGTCCACTGAACATGTAGGAAAAACAGACAAACACAGGTTTTGTAAAACAGAATTGGAAACAGTCACACGTCTTGTTGTGGGGTGTGACACTAATGGCAGGAGGACTGTATACTGAAAGGCATAATAATGTGGCAAGACTGTTGCATTGGGGATTGTGCAAACATTATAATACTGAAGTAGCTGAGAAGCACTGGAAATGTGAGCCACAAAGCATTATAGAAAATGATGAAGTTTATATCACATAGGATCACCCATTACAAACAGTTCAAAAAATAGATACAAGAAAACCAGATAATAAAGGTACAGGAAATGAAGACAAAAGTAGCATTGATCATTGAAACTGTGACACCCAGTGACTACAGTGTCTTACATACAGAGAGACACAAAGTCATAAAATACCAGAATTTACAGGCAGAAATGAGGGCAATGTGAAAGAAGGATACCCAGACAGTTCCAATAGTTGTAGCAGCAATGGGTCTTATAAAAAAAAATGAGAAGTTATGTACCTACCATAACGTTCCATGTTAGTTGTCTTCTCTCGCCTTCTTTCTTGCTTGATGGGTTCGGAGCCGATCCTCTGCTCCGACTCGGCACTTGCTAAGCTCGAGAGTCACTTTTACCAGCTCGAGGCAGCCCCATATCCCATGATGCAAGGCAGTAAGTACCCAGATCTCGTTTGATGACAAAAGGGCAATAGCACCTAGCATAAAAACTTCCCAAAGGAAGAAAGAAGGAGAGAAAAACCTGCATGATGGTAGAATGACCAGCTCTGTATGGTCTTCAGAACTATAATTCTTTGTAGAGAAAGGTCTGTCCAGGCTTGGGGGAAGGAGGGAGGGTCGCAAGAAAGAAGGCGAGAGAAGACAACTAACATGGAACGTTATGGTAGGTACATAACTTCTCAATGTTAAGTTGTCAATCTCGCCTTCATTCTTGCTTGATGGGACCACGTCCCTAGCACCTCTATCCTGGGTGGCTCAATGGAACAGACACTTGAGGACGGTAGAGCCAAAACTGGCTCTGTCCCTGGAGGCCAAATCCAATTTGTAATGGGAAACAAATGTATGAGGAGTGGCCCAAGTGGCCGCTGCACAAATAGTGTCTAAAGGAAGTCTAGCTTGAAAGGCTGTAGAAGTAGCTAAGCTTCTGGTTGAATGTGCTTTAGGTTTTGAGCACAGCTGTTTTCCCCTGAGCCGATAAATTTCAGAGATGACAGAAGAAAGCCATCTAGATAAGGTCACTTTTGAGACAGGAAGGCCTTTCTTGTTATCAGCATAGGAAACAAAGAGTTGATCAGATTTCCTGAATTGTTTTGTTCTGTCCAAATAATATCTGAGTTGGCGGTGGACATCAAGATAATGTAGTTTTTGTTCCGATCTATTTGAATAGTTTGGAAAAAATACAGGGAGATCAATGGCTTGATTCAAATTAGTCTTTGAGGCGACCTTAGGCAAAAAGGTCGGATTAGTTCTCAATGATACTCTGTCTTTGTGGAAGACCAAATAGGGGGGGTGAACAGATAGAGCATGAAGTTCAGACACCCTCCTAGCCGATGTAATAGCTACCAGGAACAAAGTTTTCCATGAAAGAAATTTCAGGGAACAAGAAACAGCTGGCTCGAAGGGGGGAAGAATCAAGGATGTCAGCACTAAATTTAGGTCCCATTGAGGAGGAGGACTCCTGAATGGAGGCTTCAGGAGGAAAATTCCTTTCAAGAAGGCTCTACAAAGCCTGTGGGACATGATATTGTGATCTGCGAACCCGACATGAAAGTTCGAGATAGCAGCCAACTGAACTCTAACTGTGGAAGAAGAGGAGCCCGCGTGAAAAATCTCCGCTAAGAAATCCAAAACTGCTTGAACTGGAGCAGTGAAGGGATCAATATTCTTGGCTTTAGCCCAATAAGAGAAACGTTTCCATTTGCTTGTATAAATCCTCCTGGTAGAGGATTTTAATGAAGCTACTAGGATGTCTCTAACAGGGTTAGAGATCATAGGAAGCCTGGCTAAGGAAGGAAGTGGAGCAACCATGCTGTGAGGTTGAGAGAGGGATAGACCGGTGCAGCTGACCGGATTGGTGAATCAGAAGATCTGGCACTGGGTCCAGATGCCACGGCTGCACCAAAAGGTGACGATGGAGGAACGGAAACCAAATTTGTCGAGGCCAATAAGGAGCAATGAGAATCAATTTGGCTCTCAAACGGTTGCTTTCTGGATAACTTGAGGGATCAGAGGAAAAGGAGGAAAAGCATAAAGAAGTCCCTGGGGCCAATCCTGGGTCAGAGCGTCTCTGGGGGGATGGCCTGGCAGTGGGAAGAGAGAGAAGAAGTCTGGGCATTTGCTGTTTTGGGGAGTAGCAAAAAGATCGCAACATGGGCGACCCCATTCCAGAAAAATCTCTTCCACTATAGATTGCTTGAGAGACCACTCGTGAGGCATGAGAATAGCTCTGCTCAATCTGTCCGCTAAAATGTTGGTTTTCCCAGGGATGTGCGTTGCTACCAGAAACCGATGAGAGGAGATCTCCCATTGCCAAAGTCTGAGCGCTTCTCGACACAAGGGGTAGGACTTGGTTCCGCCCTGTTTGTTGATATACCAAACTACAGACATGTTGTCTGTGTGGACTGCAATTGTCCCTACGGGAAGAAAGTCGTTGAGGGCTTGGCAACATTAAAAGCACTGCTCTCATCTCTAGGACATTTATGTGCAGGTGGTATTCGAAAGGTTGCCACGTCCCATGAACCATCCTGCCCTGATAATGACCCCCCCCACCCGATCAGGGAGGCATCCGTAGTGACAGTGGCTACCGGAGATGGGGGTACAAAGAGTCTGCCTTGATTAATCTGGGGAGAAGCGATCCACCAAGCAAGATGATTCTTGCAAATCTGTGTCACCAGTATTTGGTGACGCATTGGAAGTTGTTGGTAAGACCACTGAGTGAACAACATCCATTGAAGAAGGCGCATATAGAAGCGAGCCAGGGGAAGAAGGGTAATGGCCGCAGCCATGAGGCCTAACACCTTTAGAACCATTCTGGCCTGTACCTTCTTGTTGGCTAGAATGATCCTGACATGACTTTGAATGTCTGAGATTCTTTGATCTGTAAGGGTAGCTGACATCCGAACAGTGTTTAAGTTTGCGCCTATGAAAGTAATAGACTGGCAGGGCAATAAGGATGATTTTTCGGAGTTGATCGAGATGCCCAGTTGAGAACAAAGATTTATAGTGTAATCCCTGGCTTGAACAAGTTGATGCCTGGTGGTGGCTGACAGGAGCCAGTCGTCGAGATACGGAAACACCTGGAATCCTTGACGTCTCAGGTGAGCCGTGACCACTGCCATACATTTGGTGAACACTCTGGGGGCTGTAGTGAGACCAAAGAGCAGGGCTCTGAACTGGAAATGACTGGACCCCAGCCGAAAGCGGAGGAATCTCCTGGAGCGTCTGTGAATTTTTATGTGATAGTACGCATCCTGAAGATCTATTGAGCACATCCAGTTGTCCTTCTGTAAGAAGGGCAGAATTGACTGAAGAGTGACCATTCGAATCTTGTCTTCCTCACAGACTTGTTGAGTCTGCTGAGATCCAATATTGGTCTCCAGTCTCCCGTCTTTTGGGGACCAAAAGAACCTTGAGTAGATTCCGGCTCTGAATGGTCTGTTGTAACTGGCTGAATGGCTCTTTTTGCAGTAGTTTTAAGACTTCTAACTCTGCAATTTCCTTAGACCGGTGGTACATCTGGAAGGGAATTTGAGTGATAGAAAGGACTTTCCTCGAAAGGAATTCTGTAACCCTCGGATATGATCGACTGTACCCATCTGTCTTGAGTGAGGGAATGCCAGGCTTCTGGGTACAGCGATAGTCTTCCCCCGACTGCCTCCAAGGATGGACAGTCGGGCAACACCTCAGGGATGCTGAAAGGGCTTGTCAGAGAGAGGCTCTCTGCTTCCCTGGTTTTGTGGACCCCCTCTGCCTCTAGAGCGGCGTCTGTTATTGTTACCCCCTCTGCCTCTAGGGGTAAACTGACCACGTGAATCCGGCGTGACTCCTTGGGATTTGCAGAACCACATTTTGCCACCCTTCTGTCCTTTGGGGTAAGGTCTAGAAGGGGTGGAAAAATGGACCCCTACGGCAGAAAGAGTCTTGCCGTCCTGCTCACACCTGGTCAATGTTTCCTTCACTTGAGGGCCAAACAAAGCTGACCCATCAAAGGGAGAGTTTGTGAAGGACGCCTTAAAGGGATCTGCAAAATTACAGAGCCGCATCCAGGCTTGGCGTCTAAGAGCCACACCTGTACCTGCGGCCCTACTCGCTCCATCAGCAGCATATGATATCAGTCGCATGGAGGAGTTAGCTATAGAATTAAGGGTTCCTAGCTGCGAAGCAATTTTTTCTTGAGCCCCTGCAGCTGTAGGATCCTGTACTACTTCACCTAGCTCCTTAAGGATATCCCTCTGGGGTCTGGTGAAGTGACATAGGTAGTTCAGCGAACGATAGCAAAGGTCGCTGAAGAGAACATCCGCTACCATATCTATCCATGGTCCTAGAGTCCTTATTAGGAGGATGGACAGGTACGGAAGGATCTGCAAGTTCCTTCTTAGTGGCAGCCACCACCATGGCATCAGCAGGGACACCTTTGTGAGGAATTGCTTGTCCGACGGAGCAGTGATAAATTTAGAAGGCCTCCTAGGGACTGGCTCTACAGAGTCAGGAGCAGCCCACGCCTTCGAGCAATAACCTGCATAAGGGGTCGAAAGGCGGAGACACCCAGGAGGTGGAGGGCCGAGACCCAAACGCCTCCAGGTATACTGACTCATCCTCAGAGGGATTATTGGTGGGCCAGTTTCCCCTCTGTCTAAGGAGTTCTAGGATGTCTGAAAAGGAGACATCCTCAGAGGGGGATCTTGGGGATCCCTCTGACTCATCTAAGTCAGTATCTGAAGTGATAGACTCGGGGGAGTCTACGTGTTTCCTCTTACAGGACCTCTTTCGCGGAGGATCTCCTGACAGATCAGGAGAATCCTCGGAAGAGGGGGTTCTTCCCAGTGGGGAAACCTGAGGCGGAGGATCTCTGGGTCCGGGAGCAAGAGAAGTGTCAGAGATGTCAACAGGGACCAAAGAGGGAGGAGCTAAGGGAACAGACTGCTGGCTGAGTCCAGTGGCCAGCACACTCTTCATCACCTCGAAGGCTCCCCTCCCAGGGAGGTCCGAGAGAACCCATTCCGAAGAACCAGGAACTCCAGGACCCACTGAAAGGGAAGGCTCAGAGGCAGATGTCGGAGCCGAGCTCACCAAGGCCGAGGCTCCAAGGGGAAGAGTGGGGTCGGACAAGGGTCCGATGCCACTCACCCCCTTGGAGGAGACCAGGGAAGCCCGACCACCGAATCCCTCTAAGGAAGGTCTCAAAGAGGAGATAAGAGTAGAGGCTGAAGGAGCAGAAGGGGGTATCTGTCTCTCAGCCATAGCAGAAACCATTCCCGAAGACTCCAACTCCAAACTCTGTGGTAGAGTCGAAGGAGGAACTGCAATGGGGTGTGGACTAATAGTCGTCTGTTGAGACGGACTATGTAGCATTTGGGCCAGTGCCTGTGATTTTAATAATCTACTGACCACTCTCTAAATCATGGTCAGAAAGCCTAGATGACCTGGATGATCGGCTCCGATGGCTCCGTTCGAGTAGAGGAGAAGCCGGAGCCGAGAGTATCGGCTCCAAGGAAGGGGACCTAGACCTCTTCCTCGAAGGAACCATCGGAGCCGAAGAAACCTTGGAAGCTGTCGGAGCCGACAACTTCTCGGCACCGACAGAAGGTTTCGATGCATCGGCTCCGGCCGGAGCCGATACAGCCATAAACGTAAGGGTGTCGGAGCCGATCGGCGCCGACACCGAAGCCTGAGCCACATGGTGGTCGGAACCGATCGGAGCCGACACCGAAGTGGTCGAACCAGAATCGGCACCGATAGCCATCGGTGCCGAAGGTTTGTGTAGACCAGAATCGGCTCCAGCCAGAGCCGAGGCCGCAGGCTTGGACACAGAAGCCTGGGCCTTGGAAGACTTAGAAGTCTTAGATGGAGCCGACTTAGCCGGAGAGCCCTCCGGCTTAAGAAGGCCCCTCAAAATAAGCTTATTTCTCCTTTCCTGCAGGACTCTCTGGCTAAAAGAATGACAAATCGCACAGGAGTCCTGCAGGTGGAGAGGTCCCAGGCAGTAAAGGCAAGAAGTGTGACCGTCTGTCAGAGACATTTTCTGACAGCACGAGTCACACTTCTTAAAGCCTGAGACCCTTTCCTTAGACATGTTGTAAAACACACACACAACACTTGTCCAAGAAAATTTACAATCCCAAAAGGGAAAAAGTATTATCTCACAAACACACACACACACCCTAACAAGGGGGGGGGATGGGATGGGAGAAGGCCTGACTAAAAAGTTTTAGTAGAGAGGGAAATTTAGTCAGGAAAGGACTAAAACTAGTCTAAAACTATCAATTTTAACTTTAAAAATTACTCTAAACTGAAAAAAGGGGCAAAGAAGTAGTGTGTAAATCACTTACCAGGAGCTGGTAAAAGGAGGACCTCATCAGCGAAGCGGCAAACGAGATCTGGGTACTTACCGCCTTGCATCATGGGATATGGGGCTGCCTCGAGCTGGTAAAAGTGACTCTCGAGCTTAGCAAGTGCCGAGTCGGAGCCGAGGATCGGCTCCGAACCCATCAAGCAAGAATGAAGGCGAGATTGACAACTTAACATTAATAATTTACAATCGTACTTAGATATGTTACCGATACATGTAACTCTATATGACTACAGGAGGAGTCAATACTGGGCACATTGCAGGTGCTGTGAAGACCACCTGTGGCTAACATCAAAGATTGAAACAGTATTAATTTCATGAACTAATCAAACTTAGACTTGGGAATGAGGACCATTTGCCATTATGGTATTAGAAACCCCAAAGACTCGGAGAAATTAAAATGAGAAAAGCCATGTTTGGGTAAGATCAATTAGAAAATAAAAATAGCCACTTACATTGATAGGGAGAGATCAGTAATACAGGAAAATTAAATATATGCTGAGAAACACATTTTCTTTCAGTTTTTGTGTGTAGTTCTCCTTTAACTGCAGTAGGCAACATAACTCTGGAGCCAGCTGTTGGACCACACTCTTCAATGATATTTATAGGGATATCAAATATATTGAAATTATCTTTTTGTGGCGGCTTTCTCTCTCAACCCCACCACCACCCCCATATAGGGGACTGCCCTCACTAATCTCCTGCGGCAAAATATTCAGCTACAGGGCTGCTGAGCCTCAAAGGGTCTCGAGCCATTAATCCCTTGTAGCAAGCTTACAGAAGGTAATGAAATTTAACAGGCAAATTCAGAAAAATCAACAAGTTTGTGTGACTGCTGATAATAAAATGGTTTTATAAGCTAAAATTTACAAAGAAACCAAAGAAAAACTCTGAAAAGCGAGCCATTTAGCTTTTGCAAAAGTTTAAATTCTATGTAGGAAACACATTTTTAAGCAGAATGAAGCTAAGGTGAAGCATTCCTTTAAAAAAATTACAATTGAAGAAAGTAGCACCTTGCAATGGATGAAAACTGAAAAAGCACAAAAACCCTACTTAACAGAGGAACTGATCACTCAAGACTGAGCAATTAGCAAAAATGCTCTAAAACTCTAGCTACATCTGCTGGGAAGGGGACTTCATTGTCAGAACAAAATCCAAATCTTTGCCATTTGGAAAAATAAAATCTGGATGAATATTCTGTTTGGTGTCTTGCAAATTGCTAAAAACTTTAGAAAAAAATAATTTTAAGAAATTAAAACGTTAGCCTCCAGATAAAGACTGTATAAGGACAAATAGCCTATTCTTGCTGGAGAATGAAAATTTCTTACTTGACAAGAAGCTGAACAAACTGGTTAATGACCCACCAGCATAGTCAAACTGATAATTATAGCCAAAGCCAATAATAAAAAATAATTAAAATGAATATTCACGTCTTGCATGTACTGAAACCCTACAAATGGAAAGTTGTTTTAAACAGAAAGGAGATAAAGTTAAGAAAAAGAAATAAAGGTGTGAGAGAAAATATTTATTTATTTGTTGGCCGGGGTAGAATACTGAGCTCCACTGATGTTTTTTTCAGGCACAGCCCACTGTCTGGTTAAGTGACTTGCTTAGAGTCATACAGTTAGGCAATGGAGGCTAATGAATCAAACCCTGGAACACAGAAAATGGCTTACTAACAGCTCCTTAATCTTCTACTCCAACTGCCAAGATGATATAGTGAACATTAGGTTGTAATAGGAGCAAACATTTTTCATATGTTTTCCTTTTAAAAATTATCATCCACATCAACATTAAATCAATTGCTGAATTCCTGCATGCCTGTAAACCTCTCTCCTCTTCCATTTTTTTTAAACAAAAAGCACTTGCCTTGCTTCATTTAAAAAGTTTTAAATTGCTAATTTTGTAGAGTTTTAATTGCATTTACTGTTTAGGACTACACACTCCAGTGTGTTAGCCTTTTTTGTGTTTTATTTACTGTATTACTGTATTGTTTACCCTGTTTTAGCAAAAAAAAAATACTATCTTGTTTGCTCATTTCCCACCTTTCCTAGCCAGTATAGTCCAGATCCCATGCTTTGCTTGTCTCAGGACTTTATTTTCTGTGTTCAGAGCTATCCAGACCTTGCTGTGGTAAGGGAAGTTCTACTGCTTACCAGTGGGAGTGGTGAGCATTGTACTACCTATCTAACACTAGAGGTGTGGTTTCCAGCTCTGAAATTGTAAGTTTATTAGCCTTTTTGGGCTGATTTCTATCCCTTTCAACTTTCTGGCTTAAAAACGCATGTGTTTGCGCATTTTTCTCATTGTGCTGCACCATGGGGCTACAGTTAAACTACTCCAGGTGCCAGTAAGTCTGCTCTTCAAATTTTCCCTTAGAACTAGCTGGTTTCTCAGTAGTAGCACTAAAATCTGAACCCCTGTGACGAGCACTTGCTCTAAAACCTGCTGGAAAGCACTAGGAAGCCTGAAACTAATAAAACCACTCAACTCTCCTTGTCAATAAGGAGAAATTAACCGTAGGCACTAAACAGCCTATAATTGCAAAGTACCTTGCAAAGGTAAGGGAAAACAGCTCTTGTACTTTACAAAAAAAGCACCTAAACAAGCATGTCCAAGGGTCAGCTTCTGGTGATTTCTCCTGTCCACCTGGTGAATCTGGGCATACTGGGGCAATGCGGCAACTGCCTCATGTACACAGACAACCCTCTCCTCCTACCACCTAACACTACAACCTGCGAGAGATGCACTTACATAGCCAAACTTGGAAGCAAAGCTCTCTCCAGCCAAGATTGTGCTAGACAGTCAAGAGGAGAAGGTTAACACCTGCACTACACCTCAAGCAACACATAGCCCTTCAAAACCCACACCATCAAAGCCCACACATAGCAAAGCTAAACCCACATATGCAGAGGCCCTTAACATTAACCTGCCCAAGCAACAAGGACTTCCGAAGCTGAAACGCAAACAAACACTAGTCACAACCAAAATGACACATACCTAACACCACCAGTGTGCCATCCAACAACAGCCCCTAAGGCAAGGCAATTTACCCAACACTTTAGTCATAGGTGACTCTATAGTCAGGCACACTAATGTCCCACTCACCAGGCTGAACAAAGAGAAAATTACAGTCAGCTGCCTGTCGGGTGCCAGGATCCGCCACATAACGCATGCACTCAAGTCACTCCACAACAAGTACAAATACGACTCTGTCATTGTCCATGTTGGAGTGAATGACTTGAGACGTACCTCCCTGGACTACATGAAAAGAGACATGGAGAAGCTCTTGGATCATGTGGCCCAGGCAGGTATGACCCTAGCCCTGAGTAGCATCCTGCCTTCGCCCAGAATGATACCACAGTATAAGGACAAAATGATTGACTTCAACAATTGGCTAAGCTTCTGGTGTCATTCAAAGGGGATCCAGTATCTGTCTGCCTGGGAAGACATGATCAATAAACCACAATGCTTTGCCAGAGATGTTCTGCACCTGTCACCTCTGGGATTCAGGTTACTGCACCTTAATAATTAATTAATTAATTAATTAATTAATTAATTAATTAATTAAACTGATTGATTGATTGCACATAGTGCCTTTTTTAGGGAAGGTTCAAAGGACAAAACCACCACAACAGATACAAGCATGCAAAATCTGAAGGTAATGCTACTCAATGCTAGAAGTCTAACCCTCAAAATGCACTCTCTCGAGGCACTCCTAAAAATGGAGAACATTGATATCTGTGCAGTAACTGAGACCTGGTTCAAAGCTCCAGAGAGCACCCTTGCAATACCAAGCTACAACTCTTACCATACTTTTCGGCCACCAAACCAAGACCAAAACACTAAAGGTGGAGGAGTGTCTATATTCACCAGGGATATTCACACCTCCAGGCTAGTTGCCCAACACAATGCATCTGAAATTCTCCAGGTGCAACTAACACTAGGTAAGACTGCAATCCAAATTGTAGCTTGCTACAGATCCCCCACCATGCCCCAAGATTCTCACTACACCTTTCTAAACATACTGGAAAATATTAAGATACAACCAAACACCCTAACACTGGGTGATTTCAACTACCTTGCCATTAACTGGGAAAGCTACTTGGGTGCCAACACCTTTTCCCAATGGTTCTTGGAATTCATAAATTCCAATGCCCTGGATCAACTAATCCATTGTCCCACCAGGGGCTCCAATATCCTAGACCTAGTCACTACCAACATGGGAGACAGATGCTCCACACCAGTGGTCACCCCCTTATTGGTCAGGTCTGACCATAAGCAAATCACCTTTGACATCCACATCCCACCCCCATCCCCCAGTAAGGAAACCTCTGTAAAAAACTTCTCCAAAGCCAACTTCATGCTACTCAAGTCAGAAGTGACAAACTTCATGACACCCATGCAGACGGGATCTGAAAGTTCGACTGCTGAATCCTACACTAAGGCACCGTACGAGCACATCCACTCGTGCATGAATCGTGCCATCCAAAATAGAACCAAGATACTCTCCTCCAAAAAAAAGGAAGCCAATCTGGTGGTCCCTTGCCATAAACAAACTATACAACAGAGGGAAGAAACTGTTGCAGAAAAGAGGAAAATACCAGGATGCAAAAAACTCCCTTACCAGCCTCAGTAAGAAGCTGAGATCCCTCATAAAATCCTCAAAAGCTAGTTATGAAAATAAAATTGCCAAAGATTCTAAAGACAACCACAAGCCATTCTACAGTTATGTCAAAAATCTAAATGGCAATGCTCAGATCTGCTATGAGCTACAACAGAATGGCATTAAATATACTGATCCTAAGGATATTGCCAATATCCTGGCAGATCGATTTAGTGCCAACTTCACCCCCCTCTCACCCTCTAAAGGGCCCATCTCAATACCAAAAGATTGCCAAATTCTGGTAATCATGGCCACACAGGTAGAAACCGCACTCTCCAAAGCTAAGAATACAGCATCCATGGGACCAGATGACATCCCGGGCTGTGTACTACATGAACTACAAAATGAAATGGCACCTCACCTAAGTGTCATGTTTAATCATAGCCTCACGTCAGGCTTTGTGCCCACTGAGTGGCGCACAGCTACAGTTATCCCACTCCACAAGCGGGGATCCACCTTGGATCCCGGGAACTACTGTCCCATCAGTCTGATGAGCTTGATCTGCAAGGGCATGGAACGCATTATCATGGAACTTATAAACAAAGACATTGGCAACCTTCAAACACTGGACCCCACTCAGTTTGGGTTTGTGAAGGGCCGATCCTGTCTCCTGAACCTGACTGACGTCTTCGAATCAGTCTCCAGAGCCATGGGCAAGGGTAAGGTGGTCAACACAGCCTACATGGACCTCGCCAAGGCCTTCGACACCAACCCCCACTCTGGAATCATAGATAAACGTACTAAGCTGAGCATAAATCCCTACGTCATTCAATGGGTTGCCAACTGGCTTACTGACAGAACCCACACTGTAAAAGTAGCCGACTCCAAATCCAGCTCCAGACAAGTGGAGGGTTCAGTCCTGGGACCGCTCTTGTTTGGCATCTACTTCTCTGAAGTACAGGCCAGCACTAAGGGACTCTGGCTAACAAAGTCCGCAGATGACTGCAATCTGGGAGCCATTAATGAATCCCCAAATGATGTGGCTATTCTACAAAAGGGCCTTACAGAAACAGATGCTTGGTGCCAGAGCCATGGGCTCAAGCTTAATGCCAAGAAATGTATAGTTATCCCGCTTTGAGAAAAAACATGTACCCATGAATTACCACATAGGTGGCAGTACACTAAACACTGAAAGTGTGATGAGAGACTTAGGGACACAGGTGGACAGTGATCTCACCTTCAATAACCACATCGCCACAACAGTCAGGAAATCCTTCTATGTGGCAGACCTCATCACTAAGGGCTTTTCATCCAGGAAAAAGGAGGTCATTGTCCCACTGTACTCATCCCTCATTAGACCCATTATAGAGTACAATGCCCAGTTTGGTATGTACCTCACAAGACATCTGCAACAGCTGGAAAGGCCGCAGAAATAACTCACTAAAAGAATTATAAGCCTAAAACAGATGCCATATGCTGACTGTCTAAAAAAACTCCAGCTATACTCTGTGGCATATCGTCTACTCAGAGGCAATCTCTGCTTAACATACAAGGCCATGTCAAACCCTGAGCTGTTGGACATGCTCCACTTAAAGAAATCCCAATCTTTCAGAGCCACACGCTCCTGGGATCTAAACCTTGTCATCACAATGAACAAAACATGCTGGAGGGATAGGTTCCTGACCCAGAGACTCCCCCTACTCTGGAATAGACTGCCCATACATGTCGAGCAGAGTGCCTCCTTGGCCCTTCTCAAAAGGAACCTTGATGATTGGATGGGAGATAGGAAATTCACCCCGGGGATCATGTCAGTCGCCATGCTAGATAGGGGTCCAGGGAAGTAAATATTGTGGGAAAAAATATCCATGGAATTGATTGAAATTGAAATTAGGCTTGTATAGGCCCTAGGGCCGATAGCCTAGTACCAACCTATGAACCTATCTTTATTGAATTATTGCTTATGACATGGACAATCACACATTTATAAAAATGAAAACAAACCATATTGACATATTTTCAAATGCAAACAATATTCATCACATATAATCTTCCATACAGTCATTGTCAAATGAATATTACATAGTTCACTCACTTTCTGCCTTCCCTTAAACCTCATCCCCCCTCCAAAACATTCTGCGCACATCCCTGTTTTTTTTTCTATGTAATTTGCTCCTACCCATTTCTAAAGATCCTACTTCCAGTTCTATCTCTGGTACTATATTAACTACTTCTAATAAGGTTGGTTTAGACTTTAATTTCCATTTTCTAGTAATTGCTTTTTTGGCAGCCACCAGAATTAAACTCAGCAAGGCCTTACACTCTTACTGCATCACTGCTCAAAAACAAAATGTCTTTAGTTACACCAATTTTCGCACCCTGTATTTCTGTAAGAGTAGTCTGCAGTAAATTACATTTCCAACAGATATGTTCCCATTACCTCTTTCTTCCTCCTCACACCTCCGACATATGCAAGCTACCTGAGGAAAAAACATTTGGAGTCTGCTTGGGGTATAAAAATACATATGCAAACGCAAGCACTCAGGCTGTACATTTCACATTTTTTAAAACTGGTTAATTTGTTTTGAGTGATACTTAAATACACAGAGTATATCTGTGACCTTGTCTTTTCTGATAAGACTCCAGGCCTGCAAAAACTACAAGCACTGTTGGCGACTTCCACCTGGGTGAGGAAAGTAAATCTATTTTTTCTGGGAGTTGCTTAAACTGATACAGCTGCTTTCTGTCTTACCTGCTCCATTTTGTTTTCTGTTTTAAGAAATCTGCAGGGCCTGGTGTATTTTGTTCTATATGGCACATAGACACTTAAACTACTCAGGTTGCTCATTTCATGTATTTCTTTTCCACTGGTTAATTTGTTTCTTAAATGACATTTAAATGCAGTTGCAGAGGGAATATCTGTGGCTTTGTCTTTTCAGATAAGACTCATGGCCTACAAAGACTACAAACACTATTGGTGTCTACCTGCTACATATTTTTCTACCCATCCTCCCTATTCCTTTATCTGCTTTTTCAACCTGCTGATTTAAAGCTGCCCAAGTTTATGGTAATTTGAGCTTTATATGTTCCTCCCTTTCTATACTGCTGTTTATATCTTGAATTACTTATTTGCATTTTCTTGTGCTTATTTTGAAAAAAAGTGCATTTTGTCTCTCATTGTCTATTCTACTGATTTACTTGCTTTGAATTCATTATCTAGCTAGCTGTTGGATAAAGTAGTGTATTTGTACACACTAGCAAGCTATTTTTCTGAGTTTTTACATAAAGAGGACAGAGGATTTTCCATCTAGTATCAGTGGGTGGTAGCCTAGTCTATATACTTTGGGGAAACACACTATAGATTTCTGCATGTAGCTATTTTACTGGCTGGAGTGCTTAATAAGCTTACCTTGTTTTTAGTGCATTGGCTCATTTCTACAACACGGAGTACTTTTATTGAATAATCACACTTTTATAAGCTGTTTAAAGTACACTGCTGTTATCTTGAATGACTTATTGCTTATTCTTAAGTTTAAGTTTGTTTGTGGAAGTGTTTCACTTCAGACACACTGTGTTTTTATATTACGAGGCCTGAGATTATTCATCTAGTGGCAGCAGGTATTTATCTTGTTTATCTGAGCTGGGAAGCACACAAAAGGGCTCAAAGTGTGATCATTTTATTGGCCAGAAGGCTCAGTAGTCAGTTTTCTATATTTCCATTTCTGGTATAAATTTGGCATATTTCAATGAAGCTGCTCTGTACTAACGAAAACATTTGGAAACACTACTTATTTTCATTATATTGTGAAAGTCTACTGTGCTGTTTATTATTTTTTTTTTGCACTTCTTTGAAGTTTAAAGTTGGATTTTCAAACTGCTATAAGGGATGCTGCTCTGCAATGAAATATACTGCATCACATGTTTCTTAGTATTAGGCATCTATTTGAGGTTCCTTAATACTTGGGCTCCAAACCAGTCATTTTACATTAAGAGGGTCAAAGTATGTACTCTTGTGGCAGGGAGGGGCTGATTTCATCTACATGAGCTGGGAATTACTGATGGAAAGCTCAATGTGTGTTTACCTGATTGGCCTAAGAGCATAGTTAGTGTAAAGCTTACTTTTTTTCTGATCATATACAAGCATCACATTTGTGAGAAGCTGCTCTTCATGCAGAGGCACATTACTGGTGTCTTGTATACATGCAATCACCAGAAGTTGAAATTTCCCAATAAAAAACACCTCAGAACTTTTCCTCAGTCATGAGTTATTCACTGGGCAACTAGTATGCGCAGTGAGCAGCATCTGCATATTTAGTTAACACTATTTAGGTCTAACTTACCTTATTATAGCACCCAGGAGTATTGCTGCTCAGAGAGCATCTGGTTTGGGTACTGGGCAGAATCACTGTTTAGTTTAGCTGCGGATTACACCAAATAAGCACCCATCCCTCATCTGGTTACAAACACCCTCCAATCCTATCCCTTGCTAGTACACATTAAGACCTGCAACCACTGATGGGCACTTTCCTGCTATCTCTGCTTCCATCTTGGTGGACATGGGCATCCTGAGGCAATGTAGCAATCATCTTACATGCCCTGACAACCACTTAATTCTCGAACAGACAAATACAGTATGTGAGAGATGTAGTTACATATTGGAGCTGGAGGCTAGACTAACATACAGACAAAAAAAGCAACAAACAGGTTGTCAGTGACTCACACACATCAATCACTGCCCCCCACAAAGGACCACACACATATACCCACATATGAGGAGTTGCTCACATGTAACTTACCCAAACCTCAAAGGCCTCTCTGGTGCAGTCCTCAGAAACTCCACATTCAAACAAACAAGACAATTCTCATCACAACACAAAGCCACATCTCACTGTGTCTCAACTGCTAAGCTCATAAGGAGAAACACTCCACAACCCAATATTCTGGTCATAGGAGACTCCATTGTGAGACACACTGATGTCCCTCTTACCAGGCTGTATAAGGGGAAGGTTACAGTTTATTTATTTTTATTTATTTATTTACATTTGTTAACTGGGTAGTGTCCGACTGGGTTGGAAAAAAATGTTTTCAGTAGAGGCCCGGGAAGAAAAGCTCCAGAACAGTACAAATAAGTTAAGTACAAGTGGGTAAAAACAAATATAACAAAAACATGTAACAGGATCAACAAGGATTACAAGGTAATAGCAAACTTTTACATAGTACATAGTATGCAGTATAAGTTATGTAAAAAAATTATGAAGTAATGAAGGTGTACAATCAAAGAGACAGAATGCAAGTCATGCAAGAGATGAGAAATAAATGGGAATTTCATGCACGAGATAAGTAGCAATAGAAAGAAAAACTAGCCAGGAGCAATACAGGGTCCAGGCCAGTTGGTATCTAGATAATCTTTCAGGGAAGTTTTAAATGAGGATAGTTTGGGAGTTTTTCTAGGATATGAGGAGGACGATTATTCCAGTACTTGGCTATTTTATAGGAGTAGAGAGAGTTGCCATGATAGTTGTGAGAATAGGCCACTTTTAGCATTAGTTTGTTGGATGACCTAAGGAGTCTACAGTTGGTGTTAGGCTGTACCAAGTTTGAAAGAGCTGGGCAGTTAGTGGGGTTGTATATGATTTTATGGACAAGTGAAAGTTGCTTTAGTGCTAACAGATTGGGAAGTTCCAGCCAGTTGAGTTGTCAGAGAGCTGTGCAGTGGTGTGATTTATGGGGTTGACTGGTAACAAACTTAGCTATTTTGTTATAGCAGAATTCTAGTTTATTAAGGTTAGCTTTGGATAGGTTGGTAAAAAATGTGAGACCAGTAAAGGTGGGTGGATAGCAAGTGAGATCTAGCAGTGGCAAGTCTAGCTTGTTCTGAAAGGTAAGGTTTAACCCTGTAGAGAGTGCCATGTTTGGAATGGACTTTTTTGATTGTAAGGCAGATGTGTTTATCAAATTTAAGTCTCTCGTCTATGGTAACTCCAAGCAGCTTGGTCTGATTGGTGGTTCGATTACTGTACCACTGGAAGAGTGTATGGAGAGGGGAGGTGTGCTAAGTTTGGATGACTTGTTCATAGGTGTGTACTACACTAATGGCCCTGGAGCTTTTACAAGTCTAGCCCATAGGATTACCCTGGCATCGTGCCACCTGACCTTAGTTCCCAATGCCTCTGTCGAGTAGAGCCACTGGAGTGATCCCCAGGGTGAATTTTCTATTTCCCATCCACTCATCAAGATTTCTCTTGAACAGGGCCAGTGAGGTGCTCTGTTTGACATGTATGGGAACTGTTCTATGGCATGGGTGGACTCTGGGTTATGAATCCTCCCCTCCACCGTGTTCTGTTGATTGTGGTAATGAGGTTGTGGTCTCTGGAGCATGTGGTGCGAAGGGATTGGGATTTCTTTAGATGTAGCATTTCTAACAGAGCTGGGTCAGACATGGCTTTGTAAGTCAAGTAGAGATCGCCTCTAAGTAGCCGATATGAGACAGAGAATAGTTGGAGTTTTTTTAGTCTGTCCATATAGGACAAGTGTTTAAGGCCTAGGATCCTCTTTGTGATGTACTTTTGCGGCCTTTCCAGTTGTTGCAGGTGTCTGGTGAGGTACATGCCAAATGGGGCATTGTACTTGATGACTGGCCTAATGAGGGAAGAGTAGAGGGAGACAATGACCTCCTTCTTCCTGGATGCAAAACCTTAGTAATTAGATGTGCCACATAGAAGGACTTTCTGACCACAGTGGCAATGTAGTCTTTGGTCTCAGTGAGACCTTTCTGTAGGATGTCAACATCACTTGGGGAGTTAATAATGGGTCCCAACTTGCAATCGTCTGTGAAGTTTGTCAGCCAGAGTCCCTCTGTGTTGGCCTGGACTTCTGAGAAGTAGATACCAAACAGGAGAGGACCCAAGACCGATCCCTGTGGGACTCCACTCATGAACTTGGAGTCAGCTACTTTCACACTGTGGGTTCTATCTGTGAGCCAGTTTGCAATCCACCTAGTGATACAGGGATTGATGCCTAGCTTAGTAAGCTTTTCTATGATTCTTGAGTGGGAATGGTATCAAAGGCCTTGGCCAGATCAAAGTAGGCTGTATGAACCACCTTGCCTTCATCCACAGCTCTGGTGATTGACTCAAAGAAGTCGACCAAGTTGAGCAGGCATGATATACCCTTCACAAAACCAAACTGTGTGGGATCCAGATTTTGGAGATTACCTATATCCTTGTTTATTAGGTCCATGATGATGCGTTCCATAGCTTTGCATATCAGACTTGTCAGGCTAATGGGGTGATAGTTCCCAGGGTCAGTAGTCGCTCCTCCTTTGTGGAGGGGGATGACTGTAGCAGTGCGCCATTCGGTACGGACAAAGCCTGAAGTGAGGCTGTGATTGAATAGGGCACATAGGTGAGGTGCCAGTTCACTCTGTAGTTCATGCAGAACACAGCCAGGGATATTGTCAGGTCCACAGAAGCTATGTTCTTGGCCTTGGACAGTGCTGTTTTAACCTGTGCAGCAGTAATACTGGGTGCCTGGCAATCTACTGGTATTGTAAATGGCCCTTGGGGGGGAGAGGGGTAAAGTTGGCACTGAATCTGTCGGCCAGTATATTGGCAATATTTATTGGCTCGGTATATGAGGTACCATTGTGCAGTAGCTGAAAACAAATCTGGGTATTGCCGTGGAGATTCTTTACATAACTAGAGAAGGCCTTGTGGTTGTCTTTACTATCTGCTGCAATTCTGATTTCATAGCTAGCTTTAGAGTATTTGATGAGGGAATCTCAACTTTTTGTTGAGGCTGATAAGGGAGTTTTTCCAGTCTTGGGACTTCACCTTATTCCGCATCAGTTTCCTCCTTCTGTTGTAGAGTTTGTTTATGGTAGGGGACCCACCATATTTGCTTCCTTTGTTTGGAGGCGAGCGTCTTGGTTCTATTGGGTATGGTGAAATCCATGCATTTGTGTACGTATTCGTACAGTGGATTTGTGTATGATTCGGTGGTCATGCAACTATTCTCCATTTGCATGGGTGCCCTGAAGTTAGCCACCTCTGTTTTTAGGAGCCCAAAGTTAGCTTTGGAGAAGTTTTTCATGGTGGTTACCCTTTGTAGGGGGGGATGTGGATTTCCAAGGTGATTAGTTTGTGGTCGGATCTAACCAGGGAAGAGTTGACTATTGGTGTAGAGCAACAGTCGCCCATGTTAGTAATGACAAGGTCAAGGATGTTGCTACCTCTAGTGGGGGTAAGAACAAGCTGGTCCAGGATAATGGAATTAATGAATTACAGGAAATGTTGGACAAGTGTACTGGTACATGAGTAGTTTTCCCCGTTAATGCAGGGGTAGTTGAAGTCGCCCAGTATGAGAGTGTTAGGTTGGACCCTAATATTTTCCAGGGTGCTTAGGAACGTGGAGTGTGAGTCTTCGGACATGGTTGGGGACCTCTAACAGGGTACGACCTGAATCGCTGTCTTACCCAATTTTAGCTGCACCTGAAGTATCTCTGATATGTTATGTTGGGCTACCAGTCTGGAGTTCTGCATATCTTTTATGAATATTGAAACACCACCACCTTTGGAGCCTTGGTTCAAGTTCTGGGGCTGAAAGATGTGGAATTTGTGCTGTAACAGGTCTCTGTTACAGCACAAATGTTAATGTTCTCCATTTTAAGGAGTGCTTTGAGTGAGTGCATTTTGAGAGTTAGACTTCTAGCGTTGGGCAGAATGACCCTCAGATTGCATTTGTTTGTAGCTGTTATGGTGGTAATCTGGTCTTTGGAACACCACCTAAAAAAGGCACTATAGGGGTGGCAAGAGCCTTGGCCAGTATCTGGAAGTCCGGGATGACAGATGCAGGCCATCTCTGGCAAAGCATCGAGGTCTGTCAATCATGTCATCCCAGGCAGACAGATACTGCATCCCCTTAGAATGACACCAGAAACTTAGCCAATTGTTGAAATCAATCATTTTCTGCTTGCACTGTGGTTATCATTCTGGGTGATGGTAGGATGCTGCTCAGGGCTAGGGTCATACCCGCCTGGGCTACATAATCAGAGAGCTCCTCCATGTCTCTTTTCATGTAGTCCAGGGAGGTATGTCTCAGGTCATTCACACCCACATGTACAATGAAAGAGTCATATTTGTACCTGTTGTTGAGGGGACCTTAGTGCGTACGTTATGTGGTGGATCCTGGCACCTGACAGGCAGCTGACTGTTACTTTCTCCTTATTCCAACAAATGAGTGGGACATTAGTGTGCCTCACTATTGAGTCACCTATGACTAGTGTGCTGGGCATGCTGTTTTGCCTTAGGGGCTTTGGTTGAGTGGCACATTGTTTAGGAGACGTATGTGTCTCATGATTAGTGTTGTGTTGTGGTGGTCGAGTGCGTTTCTGCCTTGGAGGTCTCTGCTGTTTGGGTAGATTTTTATTGAAAGCCTCCACAAAGGTGGGGTGTGGTTTGTGTTTTTTTGTGAAGGCAGTGCTGGTGGGTGTTCTGGAGGGCTATGTGTTCCACGTGATGTGGTGCAAGTGTTGACCTTCTCCTCTTGACCAGCTATTCCGGTCTTGGCTGGAGAGTGTGGCTTCCAATTTGGATATATAATTGCATCTCTCACAAGTCTGAGTGTTCGGAGGTAAGAGGAGAGGGTTGTCAGTGTACATGAGGCAGCTGCTACATTACCTCAGGATGTCCAAGTTCATCAAGTTAATATGAGAAAGGGCAGGGAACTGACCTTTAGACATGCCTGGAGGGGTGAGCATTAATAATAAGCATTGGAGCAGTTTCCTTATAGAATGTTTAGTGCTGGTAGCACTTTTGTGTGCTAAAATAATTGCGACAAGTCTGCTATGGTAAAGTGCTCAACTAATAAGCTAGTAAAAGTGCAGGAGAGAACTAGCAGAGCTAAGGGAAAAATTGAAGAGCAGACTTTGGCACCTCTCAGAAGCTTACAAACAGTCCTGGATACAGCAAATCTATATCTGGACTAGACTAGTTACAGGAAAGGCGGGAAACAAGCGCAAATGAGGGCTTTTAAACCAGAAAGTTGAAAGAGATGGAAAAACTGCCCAAATGGCCAATAAACTACAATTTCTGGGCCGGAAACCACTCCTCGTGTGGTAAATTGGCTACCTAGAGCTTTCCACTCCCACTGACAAGCTAGAAGGCTTCCTCCGAGACAGAAAAGCTTGGGGGGCTCAGAAGCTTACAAACAGTCCTGGATACAGCAAACCTCTATCAGGACTAGACTAGTTATAGGAAAGGTTACAAACAGTCCTGGATACAGCAAATCTGTATCTGGACTAGATTAGTTATAGGAAAGGTGGCAAACAACCGCAAATGTGGGTTTTTAAACCAGAAAGTTGAAAGAGATGGGAAAAACTGTTCAGACGGCCAAGAAACTACAATTTCTGGGCCAGAAACCACTCCTGTTGTGGTAGATAGGCTACCTAGTGCTTACCACTCCCACTGATAAGCTAGCAGGCTTCCCTCAACACAGAAAGGCTTGGAGGGGCTCAAAAGCTAACAAATTGCGCTGGATACAGCAAAACTGTATCTGGACTAGACTAGCAACAGTAAGGTGGGAAACAAGTGCAAATGCGGGCTTTTAGACCAGAAAGTTGAAAGAGATGGAAAAACTGTTAGAGAAGATAATGAGCTTGGTCTTATTTGGGTTGAGGATAAGTTGATGGCTGGTGAGGTAATTTTCAATGTCCTGGAAATATGTTTGCATTTTGTGTTGAAGTTCTTGAGGGGACTGGGCTGAGCAGATGAGAGAGGAATCATCAGCATATTGGATCATGGTGGCATGCTGAGTGGCAGTATTAAGGTTATTGGTAAATATTACAAAGAGGAGGGTCCAAAGTATGGAGCCTTGGGGGTAACCCCCTGGTCACCGGTAATAGTGAGGATAGATTTTTTTGCCCATTTAGTAGCCTGTTGATGGTTAGATAGATAACTATGGAAGCATGTTAAGGGTGAGGTAGCGAGATTAAAAGTGGCAAGTTTGTTGAGAAGTAGTTGGTTTGATACTGTGTCAAAACCTTTTGACATGTCTACGAAAATAGCTGCGACTAGCTGTCCTTCATTTTTGAGGTGGCAAATGCATCTGTAAAGGTTATGAGGGCTGGGTTTGTACTATGTTTAGGTCTGAAACCGTGCTGAGAGCTGGACAGTAAGTTGTTGCTAGTGAGGTGATTCATGAGTTGTTGGTGAATACATTTCTCAAGGATTTTGGCTAGGGGAAAGAGTATGGCAATGGGTCTCTAGATGGACCATCCTTATGCAGTGGTATGATATGAGAAATTTTCCATAGTTTGGGTACATACTGTATGGATATGGGGTAGGCAATGGATGGAGCAGCTAGTTTTAGGTACTCATTGGAAAGTTGGTCAGCAGCCAGACAACAGGGTTTTAGTTTAACTAGAAGTTTTTTTTATAAAGGTGGTGTGAATGGGTGTAAAGGTGAAAAAGTTTCATCAGAGTTTGGGGAGGGGACATTGAGTGGTAGGTTAATTTTGCTGTCTCAGAGAGAAGTGATAGAGTAGCTGAGGTGAGAGTTGAACTGTGAGGCTAAGGGGTCAATGCACTCTATAAGCACATACACGAGTGCATGGATCGTGCTATCTCAAACAGAACAAAGACGCTATCCTCCAAAGAAAGGAAGCCAATCAGGTGGTCCCCTGCCATAAACAAACTCTACAACAGAAGGAAGAAACTGTTGCAAAAGAGTGTAAAATCCCATGAGTGGAGGAGCTCCCTGGTCAGCCTCAGTAAGAAGCTGAGATCCCTTATAAGATCCTCCAAAGCTAGTTACGAAAACAAAATCGCCACTGACTCTAAGGGCTACCACAAAGCATTCTATAGCTATGTCAAGAATCTCAATGGCAACACCCAGATCTGCTCTGAGTTACAGCACAACGGCACAAAAATTACAGAACCAACTGATACTGCCAACATCTTGGCAGATAGGTTCAGTGCTAACTTTACCCCCCCAACCCCCTAAAGAGCCCATATCTATACAGGAAGAATGCAGAGTCCCTGTAATCACATCTATGCAGGTAAAAGCTGCACTCTCTAAAACCAAAAACACAGCATCCATGGGACCGGACAACATCCCAGGCTGCATTTTACATGAACTTCAGAATGAACTGCCTCCTCACCTAAGCACCATATTCAACCATAGTCTCACGTCAGGCTTTGTACTCACTGAATGGGGCACAGCAACAGTTATCCCACTCCACAAAGAGGGAGCCACCACTGATGCTGGGAACTATCGACCTATTAGCCTGACAAGCCTGGTCTGCAAGGCCATGGAACGTATCATCAGGGAACTCATAAACAAAGACATTGGTAACCTCCAAACTCTGGACCCCACCCAGTTCGGGTTTGTGAAAGGAAGATCGTGCCTTCTGAATCTGATCGACTTCTTTGAGGCAGTCACCAAAGCTGTAGACGAGGGTAAGGTGGTTCACACAGCCTATCTTGACCTTGCCAAGGATTTCAACACCATCCTCCATTCTGGAATTATAGCTAAACTCACTAAACTAGGTATAAATCCCTATGTCACAAGATGGGTTGCCAACTAGCTCAGTGACAGAACCCACTATGTAAAAGTTGCAGACTCCAAATCTGACTTAAAACCAGTGAGAAGTGGAGTAACACAGCATTCAGTCCTGGGACCTCTCCTGTTTGGTATCTACTTCTCTGAAGTACAGGCTAACACAGAAGGCCTCTGATTAACGAAGTTCGCAGATGACTGCAAACTAGGAGCCATAGTCGAGTCCCCAAATGATGTGGACATCTTACAGAAGGGCCTTACTGAGACAGATGCCTGGTGTCAGAGGCATGGCCTCAAGCTCAATGCCAAAAAGTGCATTGTCATCCCCTTTGGTAAAAACTCTGTACCCATGAACTACCACATAAACGGCAGTCTACTTAACGCTGAATGTGTGATAAGAGACCTTGGGATCCAGGTGGACAGAAGTCTCTCCTTTGATAATCACATTGCCACAGTAGTCAGGAAATCCTTCTAAGTGGCACACCTCATCACAAAAGGGTTCTCATCCAGGAAAAAAAGAGGTCATTGTTCCCCTCTACTCGGCACTCATTAGACCCATTATAGAGTACAACGCCCCTTTTGGAATGTACCTCACAAGACATCACCTCACAAAGAGGATTACTGGCCTCAAACAGATGCCCTACACTGACCATCTCAAACAACTCCAGCTTTACTCTGTAGCATATCGCCTACTCCAAGGAGATCTCTGCCTAACATATGTTAAACCCAGAGCTGTTAGACATGCTACACCTTAAGAAATCCCAATCCCTCTGAGCTACACGCTCTCGGGACCTAAACCTTGTCACCACAATAAACAGAACATGCTGGATAGATAGATTCCTGTCCCAGAGACTTTCTATACTCTGGAACAAGCTACCCATCTATGTCAAGCAAAGTTCCTCATTAGCACTCTTCAAGAAAAATCTTGATGAGTGGATGGGAAATAGGAAATACACCCCGGAGATCACTTCTGTGGCTCTGCTCAACAGGGGCACAGGAAATTAACTTTCTTGGGTGGCGTAAGCCAGGAAACCTTGTCGGCTAGCCTTCCTTGGGCCCTTGGGCCGATAGCCTAGTACCTACCTATGAACCTATTATTAGTGAGGGTAGCAGGGGTGGAGGTTTTACTAGGTTTAAGGAGGTAGTTGATGTTATGCCAGAACTTTTGAAGGGTGTGCTGATATTTATGTTGGCAGGTAAGTGTGTTATAGTTAGTTGCTTGTCAGGGGCCAGGATTCCTCAGATCACTCAAGCGCTCAGGTCACTTACCCCTATGTACCAGTATGACTCAGTCATAGTCCTTATAGGAGTGAATGACCTGAAATATACCTCCTTGGACTACATGAAGAGTGACATGGTTAAGCTCTCAGAATGTGTCATAAATAGATATGAGCCTAGCACTGAGTAGCATTCTACCATCTCAAAGGATTATGTCATGATACCATCAGAAAATTATCTACTTTAACAATTGGCTTAGCAACTGGTATCATTCCAAAGGGGTCTAAAACTTGTCAGCCTAGGAGAACATGGTTGACAGGCCACATTGCTTTGCCAGGGATGGTCTTCACCTGTCACCTCTAGGCTATCTGATATTGGCCAAAACATTATCTACTCCTATAGTGCCTTTTTAGGCACTGCCAAACAGTCAAACCATCCAACATAACAAAAGCTACTCAGGACAAGCTAAAGGTATTACTGCTCAATGCTAGGAGCCTCAACAAGAAAGTGTATTCCCTGGAAACTCTCCTCACCCTGGAGAATGCTGACATCTATGCAGTTACTGAAACATGGTAAAGCCACGGAAAGCATTCTGGCAGTTTATGGCTATAATGCCTTTCATACATATGACCACTCACTGAACATGAAAAAACAAAAGGCGGAAATCTGTCTACATAAAATATAAACACATCTCAAGACTGGTTAAACAATATGACACACTTGAGCTACTCCATGTCCAACTAACCATGGAAAAAATCCATTACCATACTTTAGCTAACTACAGGTCCCCTGCTATGAACCAGGAACCTCACACATCATATCTGAAGTCACTAGAATCCCTCACCATCCAACCCAATACCATACTCATGGGTGATTTTAACTACCCCTCTATTAACTGGGGGACGCACACAATCACTAACATGCAGGCCCAAAGATGTCTTGACCTTGTAAATTCAAATGCCATAGAGCAGACAGTCTGCACTCTCACTAGTGTAACAAATATCCTATATCTGGTACACACAAATATGGGAGAGTGCTGGACCCCCCCCCCCCCATGTGATGCCCTCAGTGGTAAGATCAGATCACAAAGTGGTCTCCCTTGAAATAAAGGTAAAAGTAGTCCCCCAACCTAACCCCAAAAACTTTAAGAACATCTCTAAGGTAAATTACCCCTTTTAAGGTACGGCACAGCCAGTTTCCAATCTCCTCCAAATCCAGAAAGCAGAGAAACCTATGCAGAAGCATACACAAAAGCCATGTACAACCACATAAACAACTGCATAAAAATTGCAGTAGAAGAATGACATAAACACAGGTCAAACTGCAAAAACAAGCCACCCTGGTGGACCCTTGGTATTAACAGGTTGTACAACAAAAGAAAGAAAATACTGTCAAGAAATAAGAAGGAATGTGCACAACTCAACAAAAAGTCCATCATTAGTCTAAACGAGTAAATCAGGGAACTAATCAAGTCTCTGTAAACAGACTTTGAGGTAGAAAATAGCCTCCAAAGTCAAGGACAACCATAAGACATGTTCAGTCATGTCTGCAATTGTTAAGGGCAACACCCAACAATGTGTGGAAACAGTTGTAGACAGCATGACCTACACTCAGGAGGATTATATAGCAAATTTGCCTGCTGACAAATTCAGCTCAAATTTCCCCTACCCTTCACCCCCAGTTCTCCACCAAGAAATACCCTCAACTACTCCACCACCAATTATCACCAAAGAACAGGTTTTCACTGCACTCTCTGCAGTTAAAAACAAGGTTTCAATGGGGCCTGACAATAGACCAGGTTGCCTCTTAAACAGCTTAAATCAGAACTTATCAGGCCCATTATAACCACAGTCTCTGGACTTGGCCCTGTACAGTGGACGACAGCAACAGTCATCCCTCTGCTTAAAGGTCTACTGACTCCTGAAATTACAGACTCACTCATAAATTTGGCTAGTCTGATATGTAAGGCTGTGATGATAGGAGGTATTGCCAGCCATGCCAGGAGAAGTAGAGCAGTGGATGTGAAACATATGCCAGCACAGCTAGCTGGAATTTTGTAAAAAATTATATGTTATTTGTATATCAAACTGATTTGTACTGATGCTTGTGCTAAAATGTATTTGTCAGGTTTGCTTTGTTTAAAATGTATCAACAGTGCACCCTGCTGAAAGGAAAAGAAATGCACATGTATTAATGTAATTGAATTAAATGTACATGTTTTAACAGAGAACTGGAAGAGCAGAGGTTAATCACAATCCAGATGCATCAAACTTTGAAAAATATCTGAAATTAAATTACTTTATGAGTTAAGCCATAAAGATGTTATCCCACAGTTTTGAATGGGTCCACAGAAGCAGTGTCTGTGCTAGAGAATAGTTTGTAGCTCCTGCAGGAAGAGTGGAATGGTTTTATTGTTTTATGGCTTCCACATGCTTTGATAAAACTTAGCTAAAGGTCTAGTGTGTATTGCAACACATAGGTGCTGAACCCTAGCAACTTCTCGTGTTGGTAATAGTGTGGGAACCAGAAATCAGATGACCAGATGCATGTGATGTTATTCTGTACAGAAATAATGTTTTAATATTAGGGGAGACTAAAGTCTTAGAGGCAGTCTGTTCCTGGAAACTTGACTAGAAAGACCCTCACCCATATCCTCTTGCCTTGCGATAGGAAGTAACTTAACTAGGGAACAGTAATTATTTTAGTCAATCAGGAATAGATAGTGAGACTAGCTAAATACTGTTTTTCTGTATATGTGTGTGAAACTTTCCATCTGTGTTATTTTTTAATATTTCCTGTGACTAAAATTCTGGTGTTTACTGTAAATAGATATTTAGTATTTTTCATGTCCTTTTATTATTTATTACTAAATATATTTAAATCTTTCATTGCGGCTGGTCCTTTTTAGAAAATATTTACGTTTTGAGAGTATTTGCACATATTTATTTGGTGATAACTCTGGCCACTCCTGAAAGCCTGGCTGTTTGGTCAACATTACCATTTGTATTAGCATAAAGTTCATTCAGTATAACTGGATACCCTTTTAACAGCATTACAGTAACTGACTGCTGGCAGTGAAACTACCTTGCAGTCTGGAAAGAAGGTGGCATAGCTAATAAATCTATGCCAGCCGTGTGTGTGTGTGTGTGTGTGTGTGTGTGTGTGTGTGTGTGTGTGTGTGTGTGTGTGTCAGCTACTTGGTGCAGGGACAAGAAGCACTGGTTTCACAGAGAGAGTGGTGGACTTGGCTTGGGCACTCAGCTGAGGACTTAACTCTGAAGCTGTGCCAGTGGGGAGCCTTATTAGGGACCTGGGGAGAAACACAGAGAGAAACCCAGACCCCGGTCTGAATGTGCTCCCTGTGTGCTCTTAAGGGAAACTGTGCTTGATGCAGAGAGATCTGCATCTGGAAATACTGAGTGTATCCATTTGTATTCCAAGTGAACATCCCTCTCCAGTGTCAGTGGTGAGGATTCAGACTCCTTGATTACTGGCCCAGAGTGGGAACGTCACAAAGACAGTAAAAGAATAACCATGGACCTAATAAATGACATAGGAAACCTCCAAACACTGGACCTAACCCAATTCAGCTTTGTCAAGGGCAGGCCGTACCTACTAAATCTGGTGTACTTCTTTGAGAAAGTCACTAATGCCATGAATGAGGATAAAAACAGTACATACTGCCTACCTTGACCTGGCCAAGACATTTGACACAATTCCTCAGTCAGGTATTATAAATAAACTCACAAAACAGGGCATAAATCTCCATGTCACATGATGGACAGCCAACTGGCTCATGGACAGAACACATGTGCTTAAAGTGGGTAAATCCATATCCAGCAACATGTCCATTACTAGGGGTGTGCCACAGGGCTCACTGCTGGGATCACTGCTGTTTGGAATATACATTTCTGAAATCAAGGCTAATGTCGAAGGCCTCTGGATGACAAAGTTTGCTGATGACTGCATGCTGGAGGCAATCACTGAATCCCCAATGATGTAGATATCCTTCAGGAGGGTCTAGATTAGACAAATGACTGGTGCCAGAACCAAGGCCTAAAACTAAATGTGAAAAATGCATCATCATACCCTCTGGGAAATAAAATACCCCTGCAAATTAGAACATCAACAGCACACCCCTAAGAGCAGACTCAGAAGTAAGAGATCTAGGCATACAGATAGATAGTAGCCTGAACCTTGACCACAATGTGTCCACAGTGGTGAGGAAGCCCTTCTATGTGGCACAACTTGTAAGTAAAGATATGACACCCAGATCCAAGAAAATTATAGTCCCACTGAACTCAGCCCTCATTAGACCAATAACGGAATACAATGCACCATTTGGCATTTACTTGACTAGTCACTTACAGCAACTGGAGCAACCTCAGCAGATCCTCACAAAGAAAATACAGGGTGTAAATATCACCTCCTGTGCAGACAGACTAAAAATCCTAACCCATTACTCTGTTCTCCTACCAACTATTAAGGGATGACCTATGCCTGACCTACAAGACACTCATAAATCCAGCCATGATGGAGGTGCTACACATCCACATGTCAAACAGCATGAGAGTCATCTGATCTTGGGATCTAAACTTAGTCAGCAACTCAAAACATGCCTGAGAGACTAATATGTGTCTCAGAGTTTGACACTTCTTTGGAACAGGCTTCCTATTCACATTAAGTAGAGCCCTACATTGTGCCTCTTCAAACACAATTTGGATCAATGGACAGGGAATCGCAAATTCACACCTGGGGAAGTGCCTATGTCCCTTATGGACAGGGGCAATCTGTAAGATACTCAAGGCATAGGCACAAATCCATGCCATCGTATTGCCCCAGGGGCCACATACTGGGTAAAACTGAGTTATACTGGCTAGGCTTTTAAGAGCTCTTAAGCAGTTTGCCTAGTAATCTCCTATGAACCTTCCAAGCAAAAAATCTTAAATCTTCTGGAATTTGTTGCATATTTGGGAGCCACACATATATTCTTCCACTGTTTCTTTGTGAATTGCTTATCCAATCTCTCTTCTCAATCTTTTATAACTATCTCTGATTAATTCCTATAGGTATCATGCAATATTTTATATACCCTACTAATTACTCTTTTTTAATGGCAGCTTCTGTTCTAGATTAAATAAAAACTCTACCAGTGCTGGTCTTTCACTTAGGATCCCCCTAATCCTTTCTCTTTGTCTACACTCTGATATATCAATCCTTGATAGGGATGGCAGTCTCTGGCTTGCAGTCCAAATGTAACCGTGGCCTTTTCCCGTTCTGTCACCATTCCCTCTCTATTTGCTCCCAATACCTTGGTTCCTTGACAGCTTTCTCCAGTAAATTCCACCTCCATCTTGCTTTTTCTCTGCACCCCTAATTGCAGTCATCCCTATCGGCAGAATTTCCCTTAAAATACTTTCTGCTATTTTATGAATATAATATTCTGTGTGGCTACTGTTATTCTCCTTCAGGATATGCATTCAAAATCCCAGTTTTCCCTTATTTCTTCAGGTTCCCCCATCTCATCATCCCTTTCTACTTTGAACTATAGCTTTCTGCTTGTGCAATGCATAGGAGCCTTAGTTGTGTAGCTCTGAAATATCCTTTCATATCAGGTAATCCCAAACTACCTTGTTCTATTGGAAGAATCAGTTTATCCCAGTTGACACTTGCCCTCTTCCTCTCCCAGATAAAATCATTCAACACTTTATTAATTGCAGTTCATAACCTCTTCTCTGCTTGATAAAAATATGCCTGACTAAAACTAAAGGGACAAAAAACACTCACTGCTTCTATCTAGCTATTCATAGCCTTAAAACAGTTTTTATCATCATATTTTGTTTAGTCTCTTTCCAGATATCCTTAGCTGCCATAGCAGAATCCTTTTTAACACATACTCTTTAAGTACTTCATTTTATCTTGTTTCCGTAAAAGTTCACTAGTTCACTCCTCTTCCTGAACATTATTCTGCATGTACTGTTCTCACAAATCCTATTTACATACAGTTTGTTCCTTCCCTTTTCTAAAAATCCCATCTCCAGATCTTTTACCTCTTTTGCAATACTCAATATTTCGGTATAGTGAAAATTATTTTGGAGAAACGAGGTGAGGTTGAAGACATTATAGGGATGTGTTCTACTCATTGTTACTTACAGGATAACCACATGTAAATTCAGCTTTCTAGTATTATAGTAAATTAGTCTGACTTTTCCCCTTTTATAAGTTTTAAGTGCCTGCAATGTTTTTAAAACACACAACATTGGGCAACATTTATCAGGCTTTTCCTGAAATGGATTTTAGTCTTTAATAACATGATGGATTCCTAGACTTTAGGTCCTGAACTAAGAAATTAAGATTACTACGTATGACACTAGCTATGAGCTGTATCCTACCGTCACCCAGAATGATACCGCAGTCCAAACAAAAAATGATTGACTTCAACAATTGCCTAAGTTTCTGGTGTTATTCTAAGGGGATCCAGTATCTGTCTGCTTGGGATGACATGATTGACATACCTCGATGCTTTGCCAGAGACGGCCTGCATCTGTCACCCCTTGGTTTCCGGGTACTGGCTAAGGCTCCTCCAACCCTATAGTGCCTTTTTAGGTGGTGTTCCAAAGACCAAATTACCATCGTAACAGCTATAAATTAATGCAATCTGAGGGTAATGCTGCTCAATGCTAGAAGTCTAAATCTCAAGATGCACTCATTTGAAGCACTCCTCAAAATGGAGAACATCGACATTTGTGCTGTAATGGAGACCTGGTTTAAAGCGGCAGAAAGCACCCCTGCGCTACCAGGCTACAACTCATTCCACACCTTTTGGCCCCGAAACATAGACCAAAGCTCCAAAAGCAGTGGTGTCTCCATATTCATAAAGGATATGCACACCTCCAGACTAGTAGCCCAGCATAACACATCTGTGATACTTCAGGTACAACTAACACTGGATAAGACGGTGATCCAGGTCATAGCCTGCTATAGACCCCCAACCATGTCCCTAGACTCTCACTCCATGCTCCTAAGCACCCTGGAATCTATCAAGGTCCACCTCAGCACTCTCATATTAGGAGACCTCAACTACCCCTCCATCAAGTCATCAAACTACTCAAGCACCAATACACTGGCCCAATGCTTCCTGGAATTCATCAGTTCCAATGTCTTGGACCAGCTCATTCAGACCCCCACCAGAGGAAGCAACATCCTTGACCTGGTTATTACTAACGTGGGTGACCGTTGCTCTACACCAATAGTCAATCCCTTCCTGGTCAGATCCGACCATAAACTAATCACCATGGAAATCCACATCTCACCCACAACCCCTGCAAAGATAACCACCTTGAAAAACTTCTCCAAAGCTGACTTTGGAATCCTAAAAACAGAAGTGGCTAACTTCATAGCACCTATGCCAATGGAAAATAGCTGCGTGACTGCCGAACCATACACCAATGCACTGTACGAACATGTACATAAATGCATAGAACTAGCCATACCCAACAGAACCAAAACACTCTCCTCCAAAAAAAGGAAGCCAATCTGGTGGTCCCCTGCAATTAATAAACTCTACAACAGAAGGAATAAACTGTTGCAGAAAAAGGTGAAGTCCCAAGACTGGAAAAACTCCCTTATTAGCCTCAACAAAAAGTTGAGATCCCTCATCAAATCCTCTAAAGTCAGCTATGAAGGCAGAAGTGCAGCAGACACTAAACACAATCACAAAGCCTTCTATAGTTATATCAAAAACCTCCACGGCAATACCCAGATTTGCTCTGAGTTACTGCACAATGATACCTCCTATACTGAGTCAACAGATATTGCCAACATACTGGCCAACAGATTCAGTACCAACTTTACTCCTCTCTCCCCCTCTAAAGGACCAATCACAATACCGAAAGAATGCCAGGCACCCAGCATTACTGCAGCACAGGTTAAAGCTGCATTGTCCAAGGCCAAGAATACAGCTTCCATGGGACCCGATAATATCCCTGGCTGTGTTCCACATGAACTACAAAGCGAACTGGCACCACATCTGTGTGCCCTGTTCAGTCACAGCCTCAACTCAGGCTTTGTCCCTACCAAATGGCGCACTGCTACAGTCATCCCTCTCCATAAATGGGAGCGACTACAGACCCTGGGAATTATCACCCCATTAGCCTGACGAGTCTGATATGTAAAGCTATGGAGTGCATCATCATGGACATGATTAACAAAGATATAGGAAATCTCCAAACTCTGGGCCCCACGCAGTTTGGCTTTGTGAAAGGGACATCATGCCTGCTTAACCTGGTTGACTTCTTTGAATCAGTCACCAGTCATCAGTCAGGCTGTGGATGAAGGTAAGGCAGTGTATGTAGCCTACTTCGATCTGGCCAAGGCCTTTGATACCATTCCTCACTCAGGAATTATTGATAAGCTCACTAAACTAGGCATCAACCCGTATATCACTAGGTGGGTTGCAAATTGGCTCACAGATAGAACACACAGTGTGAAAGTAGCTAACTCCATGGAGTCCTACAGGGATTGGTCCTGGGTCCTCTCCTGTTCGGCATCTACTTCTCAGAAGTCCAGGCCAACACAAAGGGACTCTGGCTGACCACATTCACAAATGACTGCAAGCTGGGAGCCATTATTAATTCCCCAAGTGATGCAGACATCCTACAGAGAGGCCTCACTGAGACCAATGACTGGTGTCAAAACCATGGCTTAAGCTTAACGCCAAAAAATGCGTTGTCATCACCTTTGGTAAAAACTCCGTTCCCACATCTATGGGAGCCCACTGAACACTGAAGGCGTTATAAGAGATCTGGGGATGCAACCTCTCCTTCGACCACCACATTGCCACTGTGGTCAGAAAGTCCTTCTATGTGGCACATCTCATTACCAAGGGTTTTGCATCCAGGAAGAAAGAGGTCATCGTCCCTCTCTACTCTTCCCTCATTAGACCAATCATCGAGTATAATGCCCCATTTGGCATTGTACCTCAATAGACACCTGCAACAGCTGGAGAGGCCACAGAAGTACCTCACGAAGAGGATCCTAGGCATTAAACACATGTCCTAAACAGACAGACTCAAAAGACTCCAGCTATTCTCTGTCTCATGTTGCCTACTCAGAGGCGATATCTGCTTGAATTACAAATCCATGTCTGACCCAGCTCTGTTAGAAATGCTACATCTAAAGAAATCCCAATCTCTCCACACCACACATGCCAGAGACCTCAACCTCATTACCACAATCAAAAGAACATGCTGGAGAGACACGTTCCTCACCGCTCTGGAATAGACTTCCCATACATGTCAAGCAGAACACCTCACTGTCCCTCTCCAAGAGAAATCTTGATGAGTGAATGGGTATTAGAAAGTTCACCCTGGGGATCGCTTCAGTGGCTCTACTTGATAGAGGCACTGGGAACTAACGTCGGGCGGCACAATGCCAGGGTACTTCTATGTGTTAGGCTTGTAAAGGTTCCAGGGCCATTAGCCTAGTACACACATATGAACCTATGAATATAATCTCCTACTGATGGTAGTATGGAGTGAAAGGTCTTATCTGCCCGGGAAACTCCGCCAGTGCCAGACTGTAGTGGAGGGCCATGACCAGTAGGTGCTTGGTGGGGGTGGAGAGGAGCCAATCGTCTAGATACGGAAACACCTGGAATCCCTGAAGTCTCAGATGAGCTGTTACCACTGCTAGGCATTTCGTGAACACTCTGGGGGCCATCAAGAGACTGAATGGCAGGGCTCTGAACTGATAATGATTGGCTCCCAGCCAAAAGTGAAGGAGACACCTGGAGCGCTTGTCCATTTTGATGTGGTAATACGCATCCCAGAGATCTATCGAGCACATCCACACACCCTCCCGAAGAAATGGGAGAATGGATTGTATTGTGACCATGCAGAATTTCGTCTGAACTACTGATTTGTTTAGTTGGCTGAGATCCAAAATGGGTCTCCAGTTCCCTGTCTTTTTTGGCACCAAAAAGAATCTCGAGTAGAAACCGGCTCCGGACTGGTCTGGGGGGACTTGTTGGATGACTCGTTTTTGACACAGCTTTCTTATTTCTGAAGCTGCTTCTTCCCTTTAACTGGGTGGAACATTGGGAAGACATTTTGGAGGTCTTGTGGAAGAGATTAGAGGGATGTAATAACCTCTGGAAATTATTCTCTGCACCTACTGATCGTTTGTAATAGAGTGCCAGGCAGCTTGGTGCAGAGAAAAACGAGCCCCGACTGCTACCAGAGGAAAGCAATCGGGCAGCGCATCAGGAGCGCTGATAAGGTTGTCCGGAGAAAGAATCCCTGGAGTCCTGATTTCGGGGACCCCTCTGCCCCTAAAGGGGCATCTTCCATTACTGGAACCCCCTCTGCCTCTGGGGGAATCCTCACCACGTGCACTACGGAAAGGGCCTTGAGATTTTTTGTGCCATATCTTTCCACTCCTCTGGTTACTGGAGAAAGAGTTCTGAGGTTTGGAAAAACGTAGGCCAATGACAGACAAGGTTTTTCCATCCTGCTCGCACCTGGCTAATGTGTCCTTCACTTCAGAACCGAACAAAGTAGACGGTTTGATAGGGGCATTCAAGAAGGAAGACTTGGAGTCTGCGAGGTCACAAATGCGCATCCAGGCATGGCATCTCATAACTACACCTGCACCCGCAGCTCTAACCGCCCCTTCAGTTATGTGGGACAGCAACTTCATGGATGAGTTGAAGATTGACTCTAGGGTAGCAAGCTGAGAAGCAACTTTATCCCATGCCCCATCAGAAACTTGACTCGCGAGGGTTCCAGAGAGTTCAGAGATGAGATCTCTTTGGAGCCTCGTAAAATGTGCCAAATAATTCAGAGACCTGATAGCAAAGGTCGCTGAAGCAAAAACTCGATTCCCTAATCTGTCCACTGTCCGGGACTCTCTGTTGGGCGGATGGACAGTAGGACTTTCCTCCACAAGGTAATTTTTGTGGCATCTGCCACCACCATAGCGTCTACTGGTAAGCCTCTAGACCAATGGGGCTGCTCCTCTGGAGGGGAAAGTATCTTATCTGTTCTCCGGGGAATGGCCTCAACAGTATCGTGGTTCTTCCATGCCCGCTGCACGATGAGCTGGACTAACTCGCGGGTGGTGGTGGGGTCACCCAAGATGTACAGGGCCGAGAGCGGAAGGCCTGCAGGAATACGTATTCCTCCGAGGAAGGGTTAGAGGGCTTCCAGTCACCCCTCTACCTCAAAATTTCCAGGATGTCTCCAAAGGAGACATTGTCAGGGGGTGACCGTCGGGACCCTTCCCCATCATTGCAGTCTGTATCCTCAGTAAGGGACTCCTCCGGGGAGTCCATGTGTTTCCTCATACATGTCCATTTCCGAGATGGTTCTTCAGTGGGAGCGTCCGAAGAAGACTCAGAAAGGAGGTTACCCTGTACAGGGGTTTCATGAGGCTTGCACTCTCAGTGTCCTGGGGAGGTGGCCTGTGATAGCTGCAGCTCAGGAGGAGGAGGAGGGGGAAGGTCTGAGGTAGGAGGAGCGCTTCGTGAAGCAAGCACCCTCTCCATCACCTGGAAGGCAGGCCCGCCCGAAGAGGAATGGGAGCCTGGAACCAAGGAAGACAATCTCAGAACCGGGATCACACCCCGCTCTGCACAGCCTGCTCCCGGGGACGGAGCCTCAAGCAAAACTGGGGCGGGTGTCGCCCCCGGATCCCAAAGGAACAACTGGAACCATACCTGGAGCTGGGGGTTCCACCCCCCCAAGCATGAGATTGAGGAAGGGGTGGTTCTGAAGGAACCAAAACCCAAAGGGGCCTCGGAGCCTCAGAGAAGGTCACTTTCGGCGCTGAGGAGAAGATTCGCCCCAAAGATGTCAGAGCTATGGGCCTCGGAACTGAAGGGTCCAAGGGAGGAGAATACATGAGAGTCGAGGGGGCAATGGACCCAAAACCCAGAGTGGGATGGGTTTTAGGAAAATTTGTAATCCCTCTGGCTGTCAGCAGCTGATCGAACAGGTGCACCACATCCAATTCAGATAGACTCTTGGTGGACCTTACCGACACTCCTGAGGGGGAGTCAGGTCGGTCCAAAAAGGGGCTAAAAGCTTGTCCTGAAAACAGATCCAAAGACGGGGAGTACTAAGTCCGTGGTGTAGGAAAAGTCGGCACCGAGGATTCCAGTTTCGAAACAGGCAAAAGGGGGACTACCGGTGCCGAGAAAGGGCTTGGAGCCGAGGGAATAGCTGGAGTGGAAGTCATTATCGGCTCCAAAGACGTGGTTGGGACTGATCTCGGAATGGAGATGGGAAGACATCAGTGCCGAGGTAACAGCAGGCAATAAGGCTGGAGCTGAAATCACACTTGGAACAGTAGCAGTCGGTGCCAAGGGTGGCGCAGATGTGGAAGTCATCGAGATATCTGCAGAGACCATGGGAGCAGAACTCAGAACCGAGGTGGTCGGAGCCGAGGAGGTGATCTTGTGCTCTGTGGAAGACTTGTGGGCCTTATGCTTATGAGGCTTGCCCTTATCACCAGCTGGTGAAGAGGGGTCAGAATGAGGACGTTTTTTGCCCTTTGAAGGAGGGGTTGAGACCTCCGATGCAGAAAGAGCCTCAGAAAAGGGTGAAGAAAGCAGGCATTTCAAAATAAGTTTATTTTTCCTTTCATTCAGTGTCCACTGACTGAAACTGACACAACTCTGACAGGGAGGTTTCACAGATAAGTGGGAAACCCCCAGACAATATATACAATCATCATGCAGGTCGCTATTGGGGAGTTTACCATTGCAGGAAGTGCAATGCTTAAACCCTGAAGTCCCTTTCTTTTCAGACATACTAAGTATATGGATTCAACAATCCAAAAAAGGATAGAAAAAGGAAGGAAAGAGAAAAATACCAACAATGGTATTAAGAATACCACAAGGGTAAAGAAGGGCGTATACCAACAATGGTAAGAAGAGGATACCCGTGGGTAGAGCTGGTTGAGATAATAAGATATAGAAGAGTTTTTAGGAGAAAAAAACTTACAAAATACAGTAAATTTTGAAAATATACAACACATAGCTGGAGAGCTCGGTGAATCGCTGCTATATGGCTGTGCGGCAAACGAGATCTGGGGTAACTGGGAGAAGAGCATTGTGGGTAGCAGCTTAGCTCGAGAGTTTTTGGTGTACGCGAGCTTGGTATTAGGCCGACTCGGTTCCGAGGGCTTGGAACCGAATCCATCAGTGATGAATAGGAAGAAAATTAACAACTTCAGATGAATCCTTATAGTAAATGACCGCAAAACAATTTGCAAGCAGTAAAAACACTTTTTATTTAACTAAAATAACAAATAGATAAGCGCTTTCGTCAAGAACCTTCTTAACTTCATCAGATAAGAGCCAGTCCAAAGAAACACTAATAAATACATTCTGCAACTCCATTAATTAAGTAATAAACCAATCCCATCACATTCACTAAGAAGGACCTCCTTGAACTCATAAATATTAATGAAATGCAGTGTTAAAATACAATATTAAAAGAATACTATTAATACCAACATTTAAATGTCATCGACAAGTGCTAAAGTAAATATAAATACACACATAGTATATAAAATATATAAAAAAATAAATATATAAAAATATATGATATATATATTATATTACCTCTCCACTGCTGTAAGTTTTAACAAACAAGCAATGGAGAGGGAATCATTTAAGCCTGGCCAGTGCCCCGCATTTAGACGGACATGGCAAATTAATTCTTTCTTTTCCAAAAGCAGCCTCCATGGGCCATCTCTTTTATCCAAGTCTACAGTGTCAACAATAAAAAATTTGAGAGAGTGATCTGATTTTTCTGTGCAGTGTTTACTTAGGGCATTTGTAGATTTTCCAAGTCTGATATCCCTTAAGTGCTCATAAATTCTATTTTTAAATTTCCTCTCAGTCTTTCCAATATAGAAACATTCACATAAGTTACACACTGCACAATAAACAACTATTTCAGTATGGCAGTACACCTTCTTGGTCACCTGTATTCTAAACCCATTCACAAAGAATTCATGACCTTCCATTACATGACTACACTGAGCACAAGATCCACATTTTTTTCATTAAACCTGTATGTACAACATTTCTATTAGATTCTAAAATACATTTTAAATTCATCCCTCTCTTAAAAACAATATTCGGCTTAGTCCCAACACAGTCTCTGGATATCCCTATCATTAAGCAATATAGCCCAATTTTGAAATAAAATATCCCGAACATCCTTACTGTTACTGTGAAAGGTAGTAATAAAAGCGCATTTAAAATTTGAATTACGTTCAACATTGGATCGGGTCAAGTCAGTTTCTACACCTACCCCATTTACCAAACAACCACCAGTGGACAGCGTGCTCTGATCAGAAATCACCTCCTGATCACCTAACAAGGGTTTAAAGAAACCTCTTTCTCTTTTGTTAACCACCTCAATCATGACTTCATTAAGAAGCCATAACAGGTAACCTCTTTTGGAAAACATGGTTTTCAGATAGTCACACTCATCCAAAAAAGTTAGCAAACAGGCTAACCATCCGGGCTGCCCTTACAAATTGGTCCTTTACTACCCCTCTTTTATGTTTAAATGGGTGTGCACTATCGAAATGCAGAAAGCTGCTCGAATAGGTTTCCTTCCTATGAAATTGTGCTACAAAGGCCTTCAAATGGCACTCTTTCTTCAATAAAACATCCAGATATGCTATTTGTTCATTGTTAACCTCAAGTGTAAACTTTAAAAAGGTGGTTGTACCATTAATATATTCTAAAAATGGATGGATCTCTTCTCTCAGACCACTCCAACAGATAAAGACATTGTCCAAAAACCATGTATACAGTGTACAAAACTTAAACCATGGGGTATTCATTAAAAATCTCCTTTCCCATTCCAACATAATTATGTTGGCATACAAACCACCACACGCTGACCCCACTGCCACACCCTCAATTTGTAAAAACAATTCATTATTAAACAGAATGGAATTATTTTTGAGTGCTAGTTCTAACAAAGACTCATAGGTGTTGACCAGCAACTGGGAAAGACCTTTACCCACCAAAAATTCACCAAACCATTCCATGCCTATGGCATGCGGTATTACCGTGTATAAATCTCTAACATCAATTGTGATGAAGCTAACTGTTTCATCAAATTCTAACAAGTTAATCTTTTTCAGAAAGTCTCATGAATCCTTGCATAATAAAGGTTCATGTTGAACAAAGCCCTTCAATCTAATGTCCAGGAATTTGGCTATAGGGTAATGGAGCCCCTGGCATCAACTACGGGTTGCATGGGTGGTTGCTCCAAATCTTTATGTATCTTGGGTAACCCAAAAATGACAGGGATCCCAGGATGTGCTACACTTAAAAAAAATGAATTAATCCAGGGAGAGACTACCTTCAATAAACAAATCCCATAAACACTTCTCACTTTCTTATATGTGCCATGCAGTTCATTAAACGAAGATGGCATATAAGCTTTACCTACAAGCAAGCACTTCATTTTATTATTGTAGTCCAACATAGTCAAATGACAATCCCACCCCCCTTATCCGGTTTCATTATCCAGAGGTCCTTATTATCAGATAGTTATCTCAACTTATTCATTTCATCCTGTTTCAAATTCCATTTTTGCTTTTTTATCATTTTAACATTTCTCATGTCCAATTCACAAATCCTTTCGAAAAGCTGTAATGAGGGATGAATGGGCGGGGCTTAAAGATACTGGATAACCTTATGGGATCCATAACTGACCTACGATCCTTAAATAACATATTCAGATTCAATTTTATAGTATACAGTTTCAAATCCAATAATACTGTTTGAATATCAGTACTTTTATCAGAAACAAAAGTCAATCTTCTAGCAAAAATGTCACAGTCTGTACTGTCAATGGGTACACTACAATAATTGAAAACTTTAAAGTCATCATCATTATTTAAAGAAATAGACAGACCAGAGGGAGCCATATTGACATCAGAAGACACAGTTAGTATCTCGTGTAGGCGCCCCTCTGGTTGAAAGCATGCCCCCCCCCCAGCCCCTCTTGGCTTGATGAGGGCCCTGCGGGTTGTTCTCCCTGTAATTCCACTCCCTCAGTCGTTCCGTCCGTCTCAGTGGTGGAAATTCTTGAGGACCATATCCTTCCTTGGTTGTACATTGTCACCCCAACCTTGGGATTTCGGGGGTTCGGGGTATGCAACATTTCTTTCATATTCAGATTTATTACATTAAATTTTATTTAATTTCCGACTTTTAATGATTTACCTGTTGCTCAATACTCTTACAAATACGCACATACTCAAAGGTATTGACAGAATGTGCAGTATTAAAAGTCAACAGTACATCAAGTTCTGTAGCTTCCTGTGTTAAACTTTGTATATTTTTATCATTATGCCTTATAGCCAGTTCCATATATTCAAACCCGTGCTGATCAAATAAATGCAGCAATTCTTTATGGAATGCAGAGTTACAAATCATACCTGTTGGAACAATCTTTAATTTAAGGCATTCTTTAAAATACAAATTAACAAGTTGCAATCTCTTTATTTTTAAAATCAACTTATCAAATTTCTCTGGATTGTCATTATAGGAAGTAGCACTTACATTTCTTTGGGAAAACAAACTTGTGGTAGCAGAAAGCCAGGTATTAAAATGTGGAACTTCAGAGTGCGTTATTAAATACTTCATTTGCGGTTATCTGCCTTCATTTCCATGCCCATTTAGATCGGAATTAGTATTAAAAGCACTTCTGGTCCCATTTTCGCTTCCCCTGAGCGAAACAGGCTCCAAATTGGTCCTTCTCTCGTCCGCACCATTGAAATTGGTCTGCTCATTGAACTGAAGTGAATGGTTACCTTCCCCCTGTAAACCAAGCACTTCCTAGTTATTCGGGGGTGTATTTAGTCTTTCAAGCCTTTCCAAACACGGACATACGTCTTGTAGCAGTAAAGTGAGATCAATGATGGATTTCCCCAAATCCTGGGAGTATAAAGGTGGTGGTGTGATGTCCAGATCCATGCCCGATGCCATAAAACCGACCAAAAAAGCACAAAAGTACACAAACTGTACAAAAACAAAGTCAGCACCCCTGGAACCACACACTTCATCAAATGCTTCCTTCTCCATTGCTTGTCTGTTAAAACTTAAAGCAATGGAGAGGTAATATAATATATATATATATATATATATATATATATATATATATATATCATATATTTTTGTATATTTATATTTTTATATATTTTATATAATATATTTTATATAATATGTGTGTATTTACATTTGTTGCGGTGATGGTGCTGCGGTAGCGTTGTCACATCACAGAATGACGCTGTCCTGTTCGATTCTCAGCTAGAGCATCCTCTGTGTGGAGACATGCATGAATGGGCGTACCTTCATTGAAGGTTGTGCGTCAGGGCCGGCAACTCGGCACGTAAAAATCGACTGCCAATCATTAGTGGACCGGAGTTCTGCTGTGGCGACCCCCAACCGGGAAAAGCCGAAAGACATAACAACAACATGTGTGTATATTTACTTCAGCACTTTTGCACCTGTCAATGACATTTAAATGTTATTAATAGTATTCTTTTAATATTGTATTTTAAGACTCATTTCATTAATATTTATGAGTTTAGGGAGGTCCTTCTTAGTGAATGTGACGGGATTGGTTTATTACTTAATTAATGAACTTGCAGACTGTATTTATTAATGTTACTTTGGACTGGCTCTTATCTGATGAAGTTAAGAAGGTTCTTGATGAAAGCGCTTATCTATTTGTTATTTTAGTTAAATAAAAAGTGTTTTTACCACTCGCAAAGTGTTTTGCAGTCATTTACTATAAGGATTCATTTGAGCCGTTGAAGTGTGTGGTTCCAGGGGTGCCGACTTGTGTGTGTGTGTGTGTGTGTGTGTGTGTGTGTATATGTATATATATATATATATATATATATACACACACACACACATATATATATACTTACACACAGACACACACACACACACATATATATATATATTTTTTTTTTTTTTTTGAAAATCCGTTAGCTAGGTATGACAAGGAATTTTAACAATTTAAATGGGAGGGAACCCAAGAGAAGGTTTGACCTTTGGTGGACTAGTATCAGTTACCTTTTCTTACAACAGAGTAAAAACTGCAAGAAAATCTAGCCAAGTTAGATTTTCCACTGTGTGATTCCTTAAAACCTCTTGTATTAGAGGTAACAAGTGATATATCCAAATTACCCCTTAAAGACATCAGGTGTTTCAGCTATATGGCACTTCTGAATACCCATGAATTTTTTCCCTTTTTAAGTCTGTTATGGATAAATCCAGGACAATAAAGTCAAACACTACTAGCTGTGGACATGCATGTTTCAGTCTTCTTACGGCTTCATTAGCCAACAGTCCACTTATGCTGTGCTGATTTTTTAAGGAACCACACAGTGGAAAATCTAGCTTGTGTAGATTTTTCTTGTAGTTTTTACTGATTGTTTTTTTCTGTGTGACCTTGTTTCTCATTGTTTTCTTAAAACAGAGCAATAATACTCTGATTATGGGGTAGGAGTAATGAATCAGCATATTCTCTTGAAATAATAACAACGCAAAAAATACAACTGAAATATTCACCACCTAGCACTTCAATCTCAACAGACACTGAAGTGTTTAAAATCACTACGTCAAGTGCCTCTTTAAAATTGTTGCAAATATCAATTAAAATTATCTATAAACCATCAAAAAATCACTAACACATTAAAACAGTTAAATGACTGCCTTCCAATTAAAGTTAACATTACAACAATCAGGTCTGAAATTTCATTAACAATTTATTTCCCCAACTGCTTTTTTAATATCAAAATCCTGTCTGTTCCCTATCTGACACAAAAACTAGCAACAACCAACTCATCAGCTAAACCATTAAGTACCTCACTAGAAATGTGCTGCAACTGGGCTACAATTTAGATCAGTGCAAGGCGTTGTCCTGTTCGATTCTCAGCTAGAGCGTCTTCTGTGTGGAGGCATGCGTGAATGGCCATGCCTTCGTTGAAGGTTGTGCGTCAGGGCTGGTAACTCAGCACGTAAAAATCCACTACCAAACATTAGCAGACCGGAGTTCCGCTTTGGCGACCCCTAACCGGGATAAGCCGAAAGACACAACAACAAAATGTTTCTGAAGATGTTCCTGCGTTCCCTTTTTAAAATTCCTTTTGGTCTCTCCTTAATAAATCAAGTTACAGGGACATCTTAGAAAATATACAACTTTCTCTAAGTCATAACTATAAACAGTTTGAAATTTCTTCCCATTCACAGAAGAAGCTTCCTTAATAAACATGCAAACGCTGCAATTACCAAAGAGGGTATGTACCGCAGATCAAAAGTTCACCAACAGCAATTCTTTAGCGTCTATTAAAGTTGTTATGAAGCAAGTAATCACCAATTTTTACCTCTTTTATAAGAGAAAAAAAGTAAAAATAGGAAATAGTTCTCTTAAAGTACCACCTTCCAATAATATATACAAAGCCCTTTTGATGGTCTTTTGAATAAAACCTGAAAAAAATCACACTCAAAAAAAGTTTCTGTACATCGGCAGTAAAGTATTTCAATTTCCGTAGGAGGTTATAATGATTAATCTTACTAACCTGAATTTTGTCAAGCTTTTCTGACAATTTCTAAATATAGTCAACAATTAAATAGCCTCTGCATGAAAGGCCAGCCATTTAGTACACAATATCCTAGCCCTACATAATTCTCCAAATGGAAGACATTTTTAGGTATGACAATGGTGAAAACTAGTGCTATGTAAAAAACTTGAGCTATTCTATTTTCTGTGCAACTTGTTATCAATATTGTTTCCACATTTGCCATATAAAGAAATATGTAAAAAAAGACAGTTATTTCTTGTTTCTACTCTTAAATACTGCTAATAAAATCCTGAAAGGCATTGATAACCTGATTGCTTCTTACAAATCAATAGAATGCTAGTAATAAAAAAATAATATCCACAAACATAAGTTTAAAAAAAAAAAAGTTATGAACATATCATAGTTCAAACAAACCTGTCAACAAATGAGTGTAAGAAAGAGCAAGGGGCACCCATTTCAGTATTCTCCATCTGTTTAAACAGACTATCAAAAATAACCGAAAATATTAGTCAGAACCGGGCTGCAATATCATTGTGCGACAAGTATCACCCAAAAATATAAATTAGCCTCAAGACCATAAGAAAGACAAATGCTAATATACACTAGCCACATCAACAGTAATAAAAACATACAATTTTTCCACTTAGTATTATAAATCTTATTAATCAACATATTAGTATAACACATACAGTGGATATAAAAAGTGTTTACACCCCTGTTAAAATGCCAGGTTTTTGTGATATAAAAAAATGAGGCCACAATAAATCATTTCAAAACTTTTCCCATCTTTAATGTGACCTATAACCTGCACAATTCAATTGAAAAACAAATTTGTTAGAGGAGAAAAATGTAAAAAATAAAAAATGTACAATAAGATGGTCGCATACGTGTACACACCCTTAAACTAATACTTTGTTGAAGCACCTTTTGATTTAATTACAGCATTCAGTCTTCTTGGGTAGGAGTCTCCAAATCTGTCATATTGCGAGAGCATCTCTTGTGCACAGCCCTCTTCAGGTCACCCCACAGATTTTCTATTGGATTTAGGTCTGGGCTCTGGCTGGGCCATTCCAAAACTTTAATTTTCTTCTGGTGAAGCCATTCTTTTGTTGATTTGGATGTATGCTTGGGGTCATTGTCGTGCTGAAAGGTGAAATTCCTCCATCTTCAGCTTTCTAGCAGACTCCTGAAGATTTTGGGCCAGATGTGACTGGCATTTGGAAGTGTTCATAATTCCCTCCACCTTAACTAAAGCCCCAGTTCCAGCTGAAGAAAAGCAACCCCAAAGCACGATACTGCCACCACCATGCTTCACCGTGGGAGTGTGTTCTTTTGGTGATGCAAACTGTTGTTTCTGCACCAAAGGTACCTTTTGGAATTGTGGCCAAAAAGTTCAACCCTGGTCTCATCAGACCATAACACATTTTCCCACATGCTTTTGGAAGACCTGACGTATTGTTTTGCAAATTTTAGCTGGGCCTGGATGTTTTTCTGTGTAAGAAAAGGCGCCCATCTTGTGACCCTACCCCACAGTCCAGACATATGTAGGATAAGAGAGATTGTTGTCACATGTAGTACACAACCAGTACCTGCCAGAAATTCCTGCAGCTCCTTGGGTGTTGCTGCAGGTCTCTTGGCAACCTCCCTGACCAGTTTTTGTCTCGTCTTTTCACCAATTTTGGAGGGGCATCCAGTTCTTTGCAACGTCACTGTTGTCCCATATTTTCTCTACTTTTGATGACTGTCTTCACTGTGTTCCATGGTATCTCCAATGCTGTGGAATTTTTTTTGTACCCTTCTCTTGACTGATACCTTTCAACGAGATCCTTCTGATGCTTTGTAAGCTCTTTGCGAACCATGGCTTTTGCTGTAGCAGGCTGAGTACATGTCAGGAAAAATCTACTAAGACAGCTGAACTTTATTTGGGGTTAATCAGAGTCTCTTTAATTAATGGCAGATGTGTACCCAAGAAGTCTAAATGTTGTAATTAAATCAAAAGGTGTTTCAACAAAGTATTAGTTTAAGGATGTGCTCACTTATGCAACCAGCTTATTGTATGTTTTTTATATTTTTCCCCTAACCAATTTGTTTGTTTTTCAATTGAATTGTACAGGCTATAGGTCACATTAAAAGTGGAAAAAGTTTTGAAATGATTTATTGTAGTCTCATTTTTTTATACTACAAAAACCTGGCATTTTAACAGGGGTGTGCACATTTTTTATATCCACTGTATAAGAGAGTTTACATTATATGCATGCAGACAATACCTTATGAAGCATTTTTCCAACTTGCTCTTGAAAACTTCCACGTCGACTAATAGGTTCATAGGTTGGTACTAGGCTATCAGCCCTAGGGCCTGTACAAGCCTAGCCATAACAATTCCCTGGTTATTTCTTCCCACACTATTTACTTCCCTGGACCCCTGTCTAGCAGGACAACTGACATGATCCCCGGGGTGAATTTCCCTTCTCCCATCCAATCATCAAGGTTCCTTTTGAAGAGGGCCAGAGAGGCACTCTGCTTGACATGTATTGGCAATCTATTCCAGAGTCTGGGGAGTCTCTGGGTCAGGAACCTATCCCTCCAGCATGTTTTGTTTATTGTGATGACAAGGTTTAGATCCCTGGAGCGTGTGGCTCCTGAGTAGACGATATGCGACAGAGTACAGCTCTCCTATGATAGAAAGTATAATAGTTCTATGAGGGGCTGGGGGTGGAGAAAAAACACTCCTTTGACTCTTAGGTAAACAATAAAAACAGGCAATTCTTTTTTTCCCCACATTTCTACTTCTAACTAAAATAGTCCAAACCAACATCAACCAAACACTTAAGGTCTTGTTGAACATTCAGTCATTTTCACTTAACAATAATATACATAAATACATATAACAAATGGTCATAATACATCCTTAAATATTATTCATTAGTTCCAATAACTATTACTGCATTTGTCAGATGGTTTAATTCCTGCAGTAGCACCAGTGGCTAAACCTTTTAATGTACTCAACTCAATTGTGTCTAATTATAAACATACTTTCTATCATAGGAAAATGGACTAAAAAGAAAATTAGCTTATGTAATATCATAGTCCAAAACATTTAGAATTTTATTCCAAAAAAGCAGATGCAAAATTACTCAGAAGACTACATATGTTCATATTGAAATTAATGTCATCTAAACTCTAATCTTCACAAGTTATTAAAAAAAAGTCCTTTTGTGAAAAACTCCTCCCACTACTTGTTGAAACTGTGCCACCCTCTGTCCTGAGTGCATGTGTCCTTGCCAACCCCCAGAGAAAAAGCGAACAAGCCATGATCCTTCAACTCCTCTCCTCCCTGCCTGGCTCCTCCAATATCAGGGCTATTAATCAAACCAAGGTAACCTGGGTTACAGTCAAGGCTCCATCCTCTGCACTATAGAACTATGCACTGTGGGTAATGTACTCTGTTTATGAGGGTACGCAAAGAGCAAAGTTTTTGTTTTAATGGGGGTTAAGGACTAGTTCTCTGGTGCTTAGTACCAAATTGGTGATTGTTAAAAGTTTCCATGAAGCCTGGATTTTATAGTAAAGGGTTAGCACTACACTATAAAGTACCAGCTTCATGAAATTTTATAGTAAAGGGCTAACTCTATATAACCACAGTGCCTGCATAAAGTAAGACTGGAAGTAATGGATTCGCTACTGTAAGTCCATTCATATAGATGGGAAAAAGTAAGAGGGAGAGTGCAAAACCTTGGTGTACCTTCCATTATGGGTACCAAGTGAGTAATGGATGAGCCTAAATTCACAACAAATGTTTGACTGATGAGGAGCTTGTGGAACCACTGGGATGACTTGAGGGCTATTCCATACTAAAGAAAGGCCATGAGAAGGAGCTGACAGTCAACAAGGTCAAAGACATTAGTGAGATTGATAAATGTCTTCTTTTAGTTGACTTTTATCAATGCCAATTAAAATGTTCTCTGATAATGTCTAAACAACTGTCATTATGCTATGGCCAAACTAGAAGGTATGTTAATTTCTACAGACTAGTCCCTTGTACAATAATCTATTCAAATAGCTGACTCTAAGCTAGGTTTTAGGTACTTTATAGTGCTGCCGCCTATCCAGTATTTTTCCAGACTATCCGGAAATCAAAACAATAGTCTGGAATTCACGAAAAGCATTGTTAACGAGGTGCACGGAAGTGCGACACTACCTAAACAGGAAAAAAAATGGTGTTCCATCTTGTACTAATGAACATGCTGATGTCATAATATTGACTGAAAATTGGGCAAATGGATGAGAAAATGGATAGAGAGAAGTAGGGCTACAGGTGTGGTTTACCGCTAGTTTTCACCAAGGAGAAAGGTGACAACCCTAAAAGTGCTGAGGTGATGGAGATTGGCCTGAAGTCAGAGGAAGACTTGGGTTTGGGAAATTTTCAAATGGGTTTAATTACGGCATTCTTCCATACTGTGGGAACTGTACTGCGGCACAGGCAAAAGTAACAGATATGTTTAACTAGGTAGATAAAATACTTGTTAAATGCCTTGACAAACTAGGAATGTAGGCCATCAGTTCCAACAGACCCACAATTATTAATTTAGTTTAGAATGGCTTAATTCTGCTTTGCTATGACTGCTCTAAAGCAAAACTACAATGTGTATTCTGCTGGAGATATGTAGGTGTGGGAGATAGACAGGTGTGTAATGTGACTGAACTTATAGAAACACAAGTGCTTCTGAAAGTTTGGTTTCATATTTGTCTCTACTCATAACTTAGTCTACCAGTTTCCAGAATTTCTGGTCATACATAGGGAAGCAGTAAGCACTGTGGGAACAGGCAAATGTTTTATGCTCGGAGACCCCAACATCTCTATCAGTTTCTGAAACATCTCTGGACACAGTTACAAGTCCAGATGCAGATTAGTTTTGTGGTTTAGCCCATTCACAAAGATACTATAATCCCTAATGAATTGAGGAACTGTTGTGCGGATGTTTAAGATCATGGCACTACTAAACTCATGGCCAGGCTGCATAACTGCTAAGTCTGTGCTCTCTACTTGCAAACATAGTTTAACATAGCGAGACAGCTTTAAAAAAAGCAACAGAGAATCTCTGTTGCTTTTTATAAAGCTGTCTCGCTAGGTTAAACCCATTTAACATAGCGAGACAGTTTTGAAAAAAGCAACGGAGAAAGCAAGATCTCCATTGCTTTTTAAAGTGTCTCGCTATGTTAAACTCGTTTAACATAGCGAGACAGGTTGTAAAAAGCAACGGAGATCTTGCGTTCTCCGTTGCTGTAAAAAAAAAAAAAGAGTGATACTAATGGAAAAAGTACGGGCGACCTGACTTTTTTCCATTACAACATGCATGTTGACCAATCAGCGTGCACGTTTTGGAATACTAATGGGGGGTCGTTGTATAGTGTGTGTGTGTGTGTGTGTGTGTGTGTGTGTGTGTGTGCGTGCGTGTGTGTGTGCGTGCGTGTGTGTGTGTGTGTGTGAAGGGCATGGACAGAGAAGGACAAAGACATGCATTCTGTTAATTTATGATAATTCTATCTCTCCTGATATAAATCAGAGGAAAGGGCATACAAAATGCTTAGTCATTAAATGTAAAATAATTTATAAAAAACTGTGAACCATTGCCAGCATATTCTGAATCAGAACACAAGGTTTTGGGGGGGGTGAAATGTTGCCACCTATCCATTTTTTTCCCAGACTATCCAGAAATCAAACTGATTGTCCAGTAGTCTGGAAAACACTGTACAGACTCAAGCATTCTGTTTCCAAAAAAGAAAGAGACTATTGGAGTTTGTTAAATCTGCAGATTTACTATGTTTTATTTTTGTATGCTTTTACAAAAAGTATATTAAATCGATAGGAAAAAAGGCATCACGAATGGAAAAAAAGGGGTGTTCCCCCTCCATCTGACATGGTGATGGTGTCACAAATTGGGTGGGGTTGTGGGAGGTTTGTGGCCTATGTCCAGTTTTAGACACAATGAAAGGTGGCATCCCTAGGGGGGCGCTATATCTCTTTGTACAACATGAATGATAAAACAAAAAAGTTGAATTACATATATAACAAAGTATCCGTACAGTTTTATACTACAATTAAAAAAATGAACACTTTTCCAAATAAGTACATATTTTCCTTTTCTCCAGGCTTCTTGCAAGTTCATTTAGAAAATAGCAGCTGAAGCCAGAATGCCATTAAAAGAACTCAAAGCTTAATGCAACTAAAGTAAAAAACATCAATTTAATACCATATAAAAAATGAACATTTAATGACACGGAACTAACAAGTGAATTCCTCTACCAAGAATACGAAACAATTAAGCAAAATACTATGAAGAAATCTCACTGCATAAAACCATTCTGCAAAGTTTGGCATAAGCCAGATCAATCTGTTCTGTATTGGGATATAAAGGCTTGAACCACCAACTCCTTCCAAACAGTATTACAAAACATCAGAAAAAGTAATTCTGAAAATGAATAATCAACAAACTACATTCCTTCTACAATGTCAAGGCTTACTCAGAGGACACAATCTGTCCTGCAAAATATGAGATAGGTGGCAATCTAAATGAATAACGTAATTTTGACATTTGCTCTATGAAGTACAAACACTTGCCCAAAGGAAACCTGTATCTAAATATAAATGTAACTAGATCTGGTAGATGAATCAAAATGTTCTCAAGAATGGGAATAAAAATGCTGAATTCCCTAAAGATAAGTTAGTGCAACTGTTCAGCCAATAAATTAAATGTGTTGCCAAAATTAACACGGTGAAGTAAAGATATTTTCTCCACCTTTAGTTTTGTGGGATAAATGTATCATCATTTGGCCTACCTAATAATTGGTGGGCATTTTACTATACTTACACAAAACTGTGATCAGATCACTAATGAATATTTGCCTGAAATTAGTGTTTTATGCAGCAGGCAAGTCTTCATGTGGCACTCATACTTCGGGAGGTAGCTGTGTCATCAAAACTTATAACTTATTATGATATAACTATAATAAACAGATAAATAAATTCCACCTACCTCCCCAGTTAATATGTAATGAAAAGGAGGTAGAGGCTTTAACTCCCACATTTCTGCTCTCAATATTTGATGCAATGGAACCAGACATATGGGATTTGACTGGTACCAGTTGGAAAATAAAGGATAAACAACTTTAATGGTATACAATAATTGTGTATGACTGCCTTACTATAACAGCCAAATGTGCTCCACAATGCAATGCTACAGATCACAGTTGTAACGAGTAGCTCTCCAGGATTTCAACCTACCTAGATTGAGCCCTGTGCCTTTCATTGCAACCTTACCAACAGTAATTAAAACCTGATCAGAATTATTTTATGTTCACATGTACACAAGTCTGTTTTCAGAATAGTGGGGTGTGTGAATACTCACCAGCACTGACTCTATCCTTTTCAAGTTTACAGTACAGTGCCGCCATCTAGTCAAATCAAGCAGAACACCACATGTTGCTGTCTACCATTAAAATATGCCAGCATTTATATATTCAAACTGTATTCACTAATTCCAATCAGTCACACTTCCAAGGATGGATACCACAGACTTTAGCACACAGGCAAAATACACAAACTCACAAACACATATTTATGACACCAGACATAAGCATTCAAAGTTAAATAATTAAATTCTAGCTAAATAAGTCAAGAGTATTTATTTTTCAATTAAAAATACAAGTAGCAAACAGCTTGCACAAAAATATGAAAATGCTGTTGTTGTTTTTCTTTTGGCTTTTCCAGGTTAGGGGTCGCCACAGAGGAACTCTGGTCCACTAATGATTGGCAGTCGATTTTTATGGTGCCAAGGTGTCAGCCCGACGCCCAACCTTCAACGAAGGCATGCCCATTCACGTATGTCTTTCAAACGCCACTTGACCGCGGGGAGGACATGCAGACTCCACACAGAAGGAGCTTCAGGCGTGAATCGAACGGGAGAACCTCTTGCTGTGAGGCGACAATGCTACCGCTGCACCACCGTACAAAAATATGAAAATAAAACAATTCAAAAATGCCAGAGATATTTTTTTGGCCATCAGATGGAGATGTGATAGCAACTCCTGGTTTGCAGTTATCTACAAATTAATTTATCCAAAAGTCCTGATTCATGATCTGGTGGTCAGAAAAGTATATACTACATAAAAGTAGCCTCAGCAATGAATCCAGTGGAATAATGCTGGGTACCTTCATGCTCTTTGACACTGTCTGTGCAACCCGTACCATTTAGGGTTCTTTTAACCAGTTCGCTGTCCATCTTACCACATAGACTGTATTTTTAATGCATTTAGTTTACAGCATATGATTTGCTTTCTCTTGTTGTTGGTTGGCCCTTTGTTGTATAGCCAGATTTCCTGAAAAAAAAATCTGTTACCTTTTCTACAATCTGTGCTTATCTTTCTCTAATTAAAAAGAAAAGTTCTGCATTGCAGCATTTATCCTTCCTCCTTTAGAATCTTTACAGCTAAAGGCATCACTCTCAAAGTTTCACACTGCATAACTGTTAACACTTGACTACAAAACACCCAACTGCTTTTGTCTATCAGAAATACTTTGATGCAAAGCATTTTCTTTCTGCTGCAAAACAGAACTATTTGGAACCAAACTTAACTAATCAGGATAACATTCTTCATTAAACCCAGCTTGCTACACCTTCGTAAAGCCTGTTTACTTTTCGGGAAAGCAATTTATTTTCAGCACATTTTCTGTTTTGTTTATAGTCTCCTTTGTCTTTGATTTCTCAGCATGGTGAATCTGCAACTTCACAATTACTTTTTCTAGGTTTGTACATAGAAATAAACCCCCCTAACATTTTAGAGGTAGTACCTCACCCAAACAGTTTCACAGACTGTCACTAGAAGAAATTTTGCAGCACGTATACTGCAGGTCCCTGGTAAATGTAACAGAAAAGTATTTTTCCTTTTCTCAAGTAACCTATTAACATGCCACGAAATCTCACTTTAATTTTAAGACCAAGTTATCATATGGACACGGTAATTTTACATTTCTTTCTGTAGGTATAACAGTTCCTCACTATCAAGTCACTGTTCTGGAAGGCTTGCTTTTTACTTATGCTTCTCTTACAACTTGACAAAGGCTTCTTACTATTTTGTAAGAGATTTCTACACAATGCACATTTATTTCTTCTTCTTTTTACTTCCCAACAAACGTGGCTTACACATATGAAGAGCTGTCAGCTATCCAGTCTCCACCAGTATATCTCCCAAGAAACAATTCTATTTTAGCTTCAGGCATTTTCTGAAGATTTTCAATTGCTTCAAACAGAGGGTAATTGGTAAATGCAAGAAATAACGAGTTTATCTAAGCAGCATTTTTTCATTGCTGAAATCTTAGCTTATTGGTATCACACTGCATATTCTGAAGCTACCAGCCTTCCACTTACATCTCTCAGTTTCTTCATTTAATGAAAAAGCTCCTACTTGAAAGTGTTTTCCATCACACAGTTTACTTAAATGCCACAACAATTCTTCATCAGACTTTTCTTGTCAGAATACCAGTCTTATTCTGTCACAAGATTCTCTTCTTGAGTACAGTTACATGTAATGAGAACAATGTAGAAACATTACCGGGCTTATATCTCTGTATCAGTATTTTTAATCAGCAGTGGTGCTGCGGTAGCGCTGTCGCCTCACAGTAAGATGTTGTCCCGTTCGATTCTCAGCTAGAGCGTCTTCTGTCTGGAGACATGCATGAATGGGCGTACCTTCGTTGAAGGTTGTGCGTCAGGGCTGGCAACTCGGCACGTAAAAATCTACTGCCGTTCATTAGCGGACCGGAGTTCCGCTGTGGCGACCCCTAACTGGGAAAAGCCAAAAGACACAACATTTTTTAACTGTTTCTGAAGCATTAGCATTTCATACACTATTTAAAGCTTCAGTTAAACTGTTAGTTCAATAAAAAGCCATATAATGACTGTATTCACCACAGTTTTAGTATCTTGAAGCCTTTAAGCCATAGATGGATTAAAAAAACAAAAACTTTGTAAGTACTACTTCCAAGCAAGTAACCTCTTTTAATGAATAATATCTTGGGTGCAAACAAAAGCATACAGAGATAAACTTAATTCAAACTTACACAAGCTTGCTAATTAGTTCAATCTCTGGCAACATAAACTTCCAAAAGTTCAGAGAAAAAATTCATATATATATATATATATATATATATAGAGAGAGAGAGAGAGAGGAGTGCTACAGAATCCTGAAAGCCCAAAATCCTGAGACCAAAATCTCAAAAGTTCAAAATACTGAAAACACACGGGATACCAAAACTTACTGTATTTCAGCACAAGTGCATGCAGAAACAAATAAAAGACAAACCGTATTACTCTTCTCCAACTATAAGCAGGGGGCAAGCCACCCTGCACCCCCCCATGTGGGGGCTGCCCCCCCACACACACACACATATACCCTGCTACTTGAATATATCAACTCTGAGACTGTGAAGTGCAATCTCGGAGTTGACATACTTAGTAGCAGGAGGTGTGGGGGGTACAGGGGGGCTTGCCACGCTGCATATAGTTCAAGGGTAATATGTTTCTGTATCTACTTGTGCTGGAATAGGTACGTTTTGGTATCCTGTGTGTTTTCAGTATTTTGAACTTTTGAGATTCCGGACTCAGGATTTGGTCTTCAGGATTCTGTAGTGCTCCCATATATATATATATATATATATGGTTCTACCTGACATAGTCGAAACCACACAACACCGACAACCACATCACCGACACCACATATTCGACAGTCCATAAACACGAAACCACACATAACCGACAACGAAATAACCGACGGTACACAAACACGAAACCCCATACACTGCACACACCACAATAACAATTAAAAACAAAACACATCCCCATTCCACAAACCACACACACAACACAAGCACACCAAAATCCTTACAAGCCCACACTAAACCTTACCCTAACCCTAAGGTCCGTCACTATCGCACACTTACCTACCCGCTCCTAACCCTAACTCACTTAACCCGCCTATCGCTCCCTAACCCTAACTCACTTAACCCACCCCTATCGCTCCCTAACCCTAACTCACTTAACCCACCCCTATCGCTCCCTAACCCTAACTCACTTAACCCACCCCTATCGCCCTAACCCTAACTCACTTAACCCACCCCTATCCCCACAGACCGTCAATCTCCACACTTACCTGCCTCGCACCTAACGTCCACTACCGTATACTCACACAGCCTCTCCCCATGTCGGCATCCTCGGCGTTGGTGTTGGGATGCGGCGTGTCGGCCTCCTGCATTGTCGATGTTCTGCCACTGGTCTTCTTCGATTTCGATCTTCTGGAGCTCATGTCGGTCTTCTGCGCTGTCGTGAAGTCGGTAGAACCATATATATATATATATATATATATATATATATATATATGTGTATACATATATATATATATATATATATATATATATATAGGTAGATATACACACACACACATATAAATATATATATATAAAAAAAAAATATATATATATATACACACACACACACACACACACACACACACACACACACACACACACACACACACACACACACAAAATACAAGCTTACCAATTTTTTTCATTAGGTGAACATTATGCAGACTTCTCAAAGCCAAATAAAACAACTCTAATTTTTATTTTCAAGAAGCACAGCAACTCCTAGGAGTTCTTTTTCCCAAGTTTGTACTTCTCCTTAGCTTTCTGCAGATTCCTCCTGGCTTGTAACTTCATTTCCACTAATTCAAGTGAGTTAATACCGGCTTCTGATTTTCTTTGGTTAAGTCTCCTGGCTCAATGTACCTTCTGACCTTTGTGTATCCTGTCAATAAGCAATTGATGCACTCAGCACTTTTACTGATTCTCACTGGCTTTGAAAAATTAATTTTAAAAGGAGGATACCTTATCCTATACTCTGGAAAAGACAGAGCTCACTCTAGCTTTGAATTCCTGTTACTTCAGTTTCTTCTGCACAGTTTGAGAGCATGTTCTCCCACTAGCAGTTATTATATCACATAATACATCACTATATATATATATATATATATATATATATATATATATATATATATATATATATATATGGCTCTACTACTAATAGTCAATCCACAGAAATGTCAGCATATTTTAAATCAACACACAATATGCTACAGCACAAACTCTGAGGCCAATCCTTGGAACAGGCATGCAAAAATACACATCTAATAACTCTAAGATCGCACAAGCTCAGGGAAAGGGGAAATTACCCTTCCCTGGGGACTGTTGATCATTTGTATATGTCAACAATACACAAATGTGATTTATGCTGGGATATCTAGCTGTATACATATAAACAGCACCAATGCATGATTAGGTTCATAGGTGAATACTAGGCTAAATGTCCTGAAGGACCATTTTAAGCCTAGCTAATAACCTGGGGTCAGAATGAAACCCAGTACTTTGTGTTTATGAAAAGACCTTAACCATTATATCAAACCCACCCCATTTAAAACTAAAATTCTGGCTAGAACCTGAAAAAGCAAATGAAAATTCTAGAAGTTTTAGTAGGAGAAAGGTTTCAAATGCTTTGCCACCCAAAAAAAGGAAAAAAGAGAGAGGCAATGCAAAGTGATCCCAAGAGCTCTGTTTACTAGTTAATGAGGCAATGTCTGCTTCTAAGGCTAAAATTACAGTAAGAAACATATTATTTGTGAAACAAAAGCAGCAAGTGATGTGTTAACTTGTTCAAATGTGGGGAAGGAGTCACATTAATAAGTTCTGTGCTACTAATACTGAAGAGAAACTTATTAGCAGAAGTGTGGAAGCTGAAATTGTTGCTATGTACAATAAAACTGCAGCTACAGTAACGTAGTCAGCAGTTTGTCACTGTGTTACAACCAAGCTAGTGAAATGTATTGTATTTTTAGAATGGAGGGGGAATCAAGCACTTGAGGATTCTAAAAGCATAACTCTCAAATTTTGATGTCCAGATTTTTGCCTCATGCTTTTGGTCAGTTCCTCATAAAATGAGTGGCATTCTTGCAAATCACTGAGGATTAAAGTCACTAAATAATGACATACTCGAGTTTCAGACTTCATATCCATTGAAGAAATGCATGCTAACGCAAATCCTGTTATTCTAGCAACTTTCTAAGATTATAAGAGCAATATTTAAAATCTGTCCCTGTTTTTTGGGTCTTTGTCCCCCCCCTGTTATTTTAGACTTTGTCCGGATTTCTTGTACTAAGAGATTGAAAAGTATATCTAGAAGAACGCTTGCCATTTGTCACGGGTCCCCTGTGAGAGTATAAGATTAGTAACAAATAAAAAGTGGAAGTAATATGCATTCAATGTAACAGAAAAATCAACCACTTCACACATGTAGAAATTAAAACATTTCTAGGAACACTGTTACATGATGTGGCTGTAAACCCCTCTTTTGACTCATGATATAATTTTAGGAAAACACATTCCCTATTTTAAAGCACTACTGAAAACATGGGAGGTTAAAGAATATAGGGAAGCTATATATCAGACTTAACATGAAAGTGGTAGAACAGTAGCCCGATATACTCATTCAAATTATGAATTGAGGGATTAAGGCAGCGAGCCTCATATTAAAGGTCAAAAATTAAAACCAGTTAAAGGCAGTTAGTATAGGAGCTACAAAAGGAGGCAGAATTTTGTTAAGGTTAGACAGCAAAAATTATCCTGTCTGTTATCAGAATCATGCTGTAATTATACAGCAACATAAATATAAAACTGTAAGAGATGCCAGTATGGGAGTAGAAGATAAACTTAACAAAGAACTCTGAAATAAGAACTGGTTCAAGATAGCAGTCTGCACAGAAACTTACAAGATGTGTTGACACAGAAAATGAGCAAAAAAGAACTACAGCATATAAGACTCTTAGGATAAAAGTAAACCTAACAGTGATCTAAGTAAGAGAAATAGGAGTTCTGAGCCTATTTCTGCTTGTGTCAAGCAGAAAATTCCAACAAAAGTAGACTCTCTGCAACCGGTATCTGCAAGCAAAGAAAGAAGTAAAAGTGTTAACTGTTACTCCAAGATATTCTTTGCAGGGGAGGGCTGCACCAAGAAGGAAAAAAGTGAAAAGTTGGTATCCATTCACACTAAGGTGTAGTGGACAGCAACCAAAAAGAGAAAGGTAACACTCATGAGGCCTACAGTGACAGCTGTAGATCCAATTTGTAATGAGTAGCAAAGGTATGGGGAGTAGCCCAAGTTGCTGCTGCACATATATCATCCATGGACGCTCTAGACTGTAAAACTGCGGAAGCTGCCATGGATCTAGTCGAATGAGCCCGTAATGGTTTTGGTAAGATAATACCCAAATTGCTATACATAAATGAAATACAGTCAGCTATCTGGCTACAGTTACTTTGGCAAGTGGCTTTCCCAATTTATCTTCTGCAAATGAAAAACAATTGGTCAGTTTTTCTGATATCTTTTGTTCTATGTAGGTTCAAATGTAATTGCCTGTGAACATCCAATAAATGTAACATGTATTCACCTTTGTTAGCAAATTTAGGAAAGAATACTGACAAATGAATGGACTGATTGATATTAGATTCTGACACTACCTTAGGAAGAAAGGATGCATTAGCTTGCAGTGTAACTCTAGCCTTGAGAAAGATTAAATATAGAGGTTTTGAAGATAAGGCTTGAATTTCTGAAATTCGTCTGGCAGAAGTAAAGGCTACCAGAAATATTGTCTTCCAAGAAAGGTATTTAAGGTCACACTTAGTTCCTGGTTCGAAGAGGGAATGAGTAAGCATCTGCAGTAGCAGATTCAGGTCCCACAGGGGAGTAGGATCACTAAAAGGAGGTCTTAAAATAAGAGAGCCTTGCAAAAAGGCTTTACAGAGCTTATGATAGGCAACATCGGAACCATCAAATGCAATGTGAAAATTTGATATTGTTGCTAACTGAATCTTAACTGTAGGGGAACTAGTTCCTTCTTTAAAAAGTAGGGCCAAAAATTCAAGGATGTTGTTTATTGGAGCTGAAAAATAATCAACATTATTTTGATGTACCCAGTAAATCTTTTTCGTTTACTGGAATAGAGTTTACATGTAGAAAGGTTTATGGGAAGATAAAAGGATATGCTGGACTGGGGAAGATGGCATAGGTTGTCTGTCTGGCTATTAAAGGAACTGGAGAAGCCAGGCCATCATCAGCCTTAGATTTGATATGTCTGGATGGATCATGCCTGTCGGGTGAGACAGGAGGTCTGGAGATGGATCCAGAACCCAAGGTTGGTGAAGTAAGTGAGGCCAAAGGAAGGGAAACCAAATCTGTTGAGGCAAGTAAAGTGCAATGAGGATGACTTTTGCTCTTCAACATGGCAGTTTTCTGTAGGAATTTTGGAATTAGTCGGATTAGCAGATAGGTATATAGTAGACTGGGATGGGGGCAAGCATGAAGTGCACCAACCCTCGGTGATTCCCCTTGTCGGAGGGATTAGGAGAAAGTAGCTGCTGCATTTGTTGTTTAGGAAAGAAGCAAACAGATCGTAGCAAGGCTGGCTCCCTGACAAAAAAATTATTTTTGCCATATTCTTGTTGAGAGACCACTCGTAAGGCAGAAGAATGCACCTGCTCTGTTTTTCTGCTATCACACTGGACTTCCCCAGAATGTGCATTGCTATGAGAAAGTGGTTGGATGAGATCACCCACTGACACACTCTAAGCGCTTCTTGACATAAGGGTAAGATCTGGTCCCTTCTTGTTTGTTGATGTACCAAACCAATGACATATTGTCCATTGAACTACAATCGTCCCAGAAGGGAGAGCATCCTGAAGGGCCTGCAATTCTAAAAGCAATGCTCCGATTTCTAGGACACCAAAATGTAAGTTGGCCTCTTCAGAGGACCAAGTGCCTTGGACTGTTTTCCCCAGAAAATGCCCCGACACCCCAAATGGGAAGTGTCCATGGTCACTAAGGCATTGGGCTGAGAGGGAATGAATGGACAGCCTTGTAGAACCTGATCTGACTGAATCCACCACCTGAGATCTGCCTTGCATATGTGAGTGATTCGAATCAGAGTAGACATGGGCTGGTAAAGTATTGACCATTGCATGCCTAGCACCCAGTGAAGAATCCTCATGTAAAATCTAGCTAAAGGTACTAGTGTTATTGCCACTGACACTGATCCCAGAGCTTGAAGGACCAATCAGGCTGAAATCTTGGTACTGCAGTTTATTCTTCTGACCTGCGATCTTATGGTCTGAACTCTTGAGGAAGGCAGTGATGCTACGGTTGATTTTCTATTGAGTAGAGCTCCTATGAATTCTTAACTTTGAGTTAGATCCATTTGAGACTTTTCATACTTTATGGTTATCCCCAGGACAGAACACATGTAGAAAACATGATCTCTTGCCCGTATTAACTGATGCTTGGTCAGAGCAGTAATGAGCCAGTCATCTACATATGGGAACACCCAGAATCCTTCAAGTCTCAAGTGAGCTGCTACTACTCCCATACATTTGGTGAACACCCTGGGGGCTGTGGTGAGACCAAAGGGCAGAAATCTGAACTGGTAATGACTGGCTCCCATCCGGCGTTAAGTACTTTCTGGATCACCTGTTCATCTTTATGTGATAGCACACATCCTAAAGGTCTACACAGCACATCCAGTCATCCTAGACAAGAAAAGGGAGAATGGACTGAACCATGACCATCTGAAACTTGGTGTGTCAAAGATCCATAATTGGTCTCCAGTCCCCTGTTTTCTTTGGCAGTAAAAAGAATCCTGTGTAAGTTTCAGATTCTATCTGGTCTGGTGGGACCTCTTGGGTGACTTTTTTTTTCTAGCAGCTTTTGAACCGAAATTGCTGCTCGTTCCCTCTGACTGGGTGGAACATCTGGGATTCTTCTTGAAAATGGAGGAGGAAGGGAAAAGGGTAATATAGATCCTCTGCAAATAATTCTCTGCACCCAAGTATCAGTTATTTCTAGCCAGGCTCTCTGGTGCGGGACAGTCGACCCCTGATTGCCTCCAGAGTAGGGCAGTCAGGCCTCCTTTCAGGAATGCTGGAAGGGTCTGTCAAAGAATGAATCCCTGGACCCATGGTTCTGTGTGCCTCCTCTGTCATGGGGGCAGCATCTACCATTAAAGTTCCCCCTTACTACTGGGGGAACTCCCTCCATGTGTGTCCTGGAAAAGGTCCCTGGGATTTCTTGTACCACATTTTTCGACTGCCTCGTTGATTCCTAGAAAAGGATCTTTCAGGGGTCAAAAAATGTACACCCATGGCAGACAGGGTCTTTCCATTCTTCTCACACCTGGAAAATGTGACCTTCACTTTGGGGCCAAACAAAGATGTGCCAACAAAAGGTGAGTGAAGACTTGAAGGGCTCCGCAAAATCACATAAGCGCATCCAGGCATGTATCCTTATGGAAATGCCTGAACCTGCTGCCCTTGATGTTCCTTTGGCTAAATGTGAAATGAGCCTCATGTAAAAATTGGAAACAGATTGCAGGGTAGCCAACTGAGATGTCATACATCATTGTACTTCTTCAGAAACGGATCCTGGGAGGGTATTTGAGAGCTCCTTAATCAAATCCCTCTGTAACCTTCTGAAATGTGCCAAATAATTCGGAGATCTTAAAGCAAAGGTTGCTGAAGCATAAACATGTCTCCCAAACCTGTTCATCATCCATGACTCCCTGCTGGAGGGATGAACAGTGGAACTCTCCTCGGCAAGTTCCTTTTTAGTTGCCACAGCCACGACCATAGCATAAATGGGCACCCCTTTTCATCAAAACTGTTTTTCCACCAGTAGTGCCATAATTTTATCTGGTCTTTGACTTGTACATTCAGTAGTGTCGGGATCCTTCCAAGCCCACCAAGAGATCAACTCAATGAGCTTATCGACGGGTGGAGTCACCCAGGAGGTAGACGGGCCAGTACCGAAAGCCTCCAGGAATAAAGACTCCTTGGATGAAGGGTAGCTGGGCATCAAGCCACCTCTCTGTTTAAGTATTTCAAGGAAGCCTCCAAATGAGACATCTTCAGGAGGTGACCATCAAGACCCTTCACCTTCATCAAAGTCTGCATCTTCTATGATAGACTCCTCTGGGGAGTCCAAGTGCTTCCTCTTACATTTCTTCTTCTTAGGGACCTCCTCAGTGGGATGCTCTGGAGAGGTATAAGACGAAGTCGGGATACCCTGTTAGGAAGCCTAGAGTTTTTGTACTGGCTGTTCCTGTGGAAGAGAGTGATGAGACTCTGAATGCAAAGACATCAAGGCTGCAGACTGGAGATCAGCAGTGGTAGGATCCGCCTGAGCTGCTGAGGCAAACAACGCTCTCTCCATAACTTCAAAGGCAGACTGCCCCAGAGAGGGAGATGACCTCGGATCCAAAAAGGCAAGCTTTTGGAATGGTGTCCTTCCATGCTCCAAAGGCAACCACCATCACCCCCCCCCCCGACATAGAAGCTGGAGCCGAAACCTGTGCCGAGGCTCAAAGTCACAGAGATGGATCACCAACTTTGGAGTTGACTCCAACATCTTGGATCCAACAGGGAAGCCTCAGCCCCAACAGCTCTCCAGATCCGACTGAACTAAAGTACTCAAAGCAGACCTCGGATCCAAGGCAGATGGAGCCAGACAGCTCGGATCCAAGGACTCTGAGGCAGTACAGTCAGAGGAGGAACTGGTAGAGGGGGTGTGGTAGAAGAGCGGCCCTCCTGACCCGAAGGATTTGGAGCCAGTAAGGCACCCATCTGACTCTGTGCAGAGAAAATTTTTTGCACCACTCTTTCCACATCTTGTTCTGTTAAACTCCTGGAACAGTGAGTAGAAATTACAGAAGGGGGCCTAGGCCTCTCAAAAAAGGGTGAGGGGACCCTGGAGGGTACTGGGTCCACAGAAGGTGAGTATTTGATCCTTGGTAGATAAATAATACTGGAAGGCGTAGTTGGATCTGGTAACTTTTTTGCTGGATCTGAAAAAGTCGGAACAGACCATTTTTTCTGCTTAGGATCCGATGCTGGGGTCAGATCTGATCATTTTCTCTCTTTTTTTTTAGGATGTGATGTTGAGATCAGATCAGAAAGAGGTCCCTTTTTGGAATGCTCTGACGCCCTGGAGGAAGAAGATGGACCCAGGGAAGGAGATTTTAACTCTTTAGACTTGGCCCCAGATAAAGCCTCTCTGAATGCGGAAGGAAGGAAACCTTTTAGGATTAATTTACTCTTCTTTTTGACAAGGGCCCTGGGATTAAACCCATGGCAAATAGCACAGTCTTCTTGTAAATGAAGAGGCCCAAGACAATACACATACAGTGTGGGCATCGGATACAGGAATCTTGTGCCCACAATTGAGACATTTTTTAAACTCTGATAGGCCTTTCTCTGCCATAGTGACAAAAGCAGCGAAAGTAAAACACTATCAACAAGAAAACAGTAAAGAAGGAATAACTTTTTTTTATACAACATCAGACCAAAAGTTATATACTTACCATAATGCCAAAACAGGAAACAGCTTACAACCATGTAAATCCACGATAACAAAGCTGAAACAGCAATTGGTAACAGATGCAACCAGTCCTCAAATGAAAGCCAATGCACGAAGTGAGCAAGAAATACTTCTTTTAATGGACCAAAAAAAAAATTAAATTAAACACGAACACATTCCCATTAAGCGCTTTCATCCACTCTATAGTGGACTTCATCAGAATTCTGCAAAAGCTCATGTGAAACTGAAGAAGATTCCTGAAAACCATTACGGATGTTAGAAATAGCAGCTAGTTGAATTTTGATGGTAAACAGTGAAGCTCCTGCATTTAAAGAGTGAAGCAAAAAATGGTAGTATCTGATCAAAGGGCAATGAAAAAGGATCGATATTATTATCACGCACCCAAAAAGTAACTCTTTTCCATTTACTATTTTAGAGTTTACAGGTAGCTGGTTTATGCAAGGCTAAGGTAATATGTCATACCGGGGAAGACAGTGACAAAACCCCGGCTATTAACTCATTAACTCCAAATACTGCCACAGGGCACATCTAAGCTTACATCCGAGCGCTCCCTGAGGCGAAAGCTATTCTGGTACGTTACCTCTGAGGTCGTCTAGGAGAGCAATTAAGGTCACAAAGTGAATGCAACTCCACTGATGAAAATTAAATTGAGAAGATACCCAAACTGTTTTAATTACCTTCTCAACTTTATTTTCACAGCAGAGTTATCTATTGGTTACATAGGATTTTTTTTTTTTGAAAATTGGCTTGCTGTGCACCCTTTCTATAGTTGCAATTGCTCACAGCAAGCCAATTTTCTCTGCTTTCCCACTGACAGTAAAAACAAACACGAACATCCCCCTTTCACCTGCATTAAAACAAAATAAAAAAAATAGGAGGAATGGTAAAAAGAACTCTCTATAACCAGAAAGTTTACTTACGGGCGGTAGAAAACTCCATTGCAAAGCCCACATTCTTTCACTGGCCCCGGTGGTGATTCAAGCAGTGGCAGCCAATTGGATTGCTGCAACCATAACTGTTGGCACCAATGAATGATTAATTTTGTACTTTTGATCTCTTTGTTTCTCTGCCTTATCTTCTTACACTTCACTACTTTTGTTTCCAGGGTATATGGGGAAAGATTACAAAGCAGTACCTCACAAAGAGGATTACTAGCCTCAAACAAATGCCCTACACTGACCGCCTCAAAAAACTCCAGCTTTACTCCGTAGCATATTGCCTACTCCGAGGTGATCTCTGCCTAACATATCTAACATATAAAGCTATGTCAAACCCAGAGCTGTTGGACATGCTACACCTAAAGAAATCCCTCCGAGCTACACGCTCTAGGGACCTAAACCTTGTCACCACAATAAACAAGACATGCTGGAGGGATAGATTCCTGTCCCAGAGACTTCCCATACTCTGGAACAGGCTACCAATCTATGTCAAGCAAAGTTCTTCATTAGCACTCTTCAAGAAAAATCTTGACAAGTAGATGGGAAATAGGAAATACACCCAGGGGATCACTTCTGTGTCTCTGCTCGACAGTGGCACAGGAAAATAACTTTCTTGGGTGGCGTAAGCCAGGGAACCTTGTTGGCTAGGCTTATGTAGGCCCTTGGGCCGATAGCCTAGTACCTACGTATGAACCTATAAACGTTTCACTACATTTGAAACGGGACTTGTTCAAATCTGTGCATATTATTCAAGCTTTTCCGAGCCTTCTTGGTTTTCGGTGGTATCTATTAATGAATCCACATATTATACAAGCTTTTCCGAGCCTGTGTACCTAACAGAGAGATGTACAGAAGTCACCTTGGGATACAATGAAGAATGTGAAATTTGCTGACATGACCTGACAGGTTATTTGTAATTTAGTGTTTTGTCTGGCCCACAACAAGCTGTTAATTGTGTCTGTGTCTGACTCACGTTAGTACAGTGGCGGACGCATAGGAGTTGGTTCTGTTTTTTACACTGTGGAAGGGAAACACACACAGGTGTTCTGGAAGAAAGGCAATAGTGCAAGAACAGGAAATGCAGATTCCTATGCTGGGTCATGGTATGTGCGAAGGCTTAAAGAATACAGGCTGTTTTATTTTTATTTGTTTATTTATTTGATTAGCAAAATGAAATTGGAGGCAAAATGTTTTAACTTCTGCTAGCTAGTTTCTAATAACCACAATGATCCTCAAGACAGACTGATACCTGATGTTGTATATGCATGCTAGCTTACCCTGTGCAACAGCTGACATTGACTTTGAGATGAATGAAATACAAACTCCAAGAAATAATCAGTCACATTCTGAAGTTATATTGTCATTTTAAACAGATTTTTTTAAGCAAGACTTTTGCTCTGACTGACAAATTGTTTCTTAACATCTGCTGCTGTTAGGGTTGCCATCCCGCCCCCATTTTTTTTCCAGACTATCTGGAAATCAAATTGATTCACCGGTTGTACGGAAAACACTGTACAAACTCTGGTATTCTGTTTCAAAAAAGGAAACAGACTATTGGAGTTTGTTAATCGGCTGACTTACTATGCTTTTTTTTATTAAAAAGTAGAGTAAATCGGCCGAAAGTATGCATCAGGAATGGAAAAAGAGGGCATCCCTGGTGGGTGACGTCACTGTGAGATCACAAAATGGGTGGGGCATGGGTGGGGTTGTGTGATGTAAGGGGTGCTGTGTGTCTGTCTTCACCAGTAACCAGAGTTAACAAGTAATGCAGACCTACTCTTGCTGGCTACCGCACTGTAATGTCACGTGTAGCAAAAAAAAAACTTTATACTTCCAGCAAAACTAAATATTTGCTGGTCACCATTTTGTTTACTTTAATGGGACCTCTTGCTTTATAATTGATTACGATTAGATGGCTAAAGGTAGCACACCTATAATTTATTTCCTTTTAATAAGAAATGTAAACTTTTACAAGTCTTGCAGGTGTCTACTTATTTTTTTATTACTGATTTTTTCAACACATCTAAATACTATTTCTCAAACTTGTACCGTGATCAGGCTGAGTGTAGCTCAAACCAGTGTTGTTTAGTAGTAGTTTTTCTTGCAGGCTCTCCACTGAGAAGTAGCAACAGGGTTTAGCAAGCATATTTCTCCTGCAAACAGAATTCTTAATGCCTACTTACAATGTCCTAAAGAATAACAGAGCTTCTCAAAAGCAAATGCATTTGTTTTGAATCCAGTTAACTTGATCATTTTAAATTTTGGCCATTTATTATGTGACAAACAAACTCCACTGAAACTTTCTTTTTTTTGGAAGTGTTCTTCATGGTAGATGCAATGACATTCCATAACTTGGTTAACAACAGTTGTGTGGAGGCTGTCGGTGTCATCCCATTACCACTGACTGTGCACAGTTTTGATTTGTTTTGGCTACAGGAATAGCACTGAAGCATACATACATGTGAAACAGAGCACCTTGCTGACCCTCTTCAAGCGCAGCCTTGATGAGCAGATGCGAAACCGCAAATTTGTCTCAGGGGTTCCACCTGTGTCCCTCATTGACAGGGGCGACAGGTGCATCACTAAACATGTCCTGAAATAACTAACATTCTTGCAGGAAGTGCATAACTTAGTAACTCAGCAGTGATGATTTATGTGTGTGTTGAAGTGTCATTTGCATTATTTGTATATAGTGATTATTTCTGTATTTTAGTGCTTTAAATCCACCTTTCAGCTCTTACTTGACAATAGCAGTACCCTGTTCCAATTACATACCAGCATTACTTTATGTTATAACTGCATCTTTACTAATATGTCTCTCCTGTTTTTAAGGTTACCACCTGTCCCACTTTGTGAGGGACAGTCCCTCTTTGGGCAGCTGTGTCCTGCAAAAAAATCATAAAAATAGCAAATGTCCTGAGAAATCAGGATAAAATTATTTCCTATATTTTATGTAATAGTTGCATAAAACAGTTATTCTGTATCTGAAATACCTAAATGTCATAAGAAACAGAATAATCAACTAAAATACTACAGGAATAAGCTTTTACTTAGGCAAAGAAGTGAAGTTCTATCCTTTGTACTGGCTGTGGTTATGTTTCGGCATGCCAAATCTGACATTTGTACCAAAAATGTCCCACTTTGGGCATTTGAAAAGCTAGCAACCCTAGCTGTTTTCTGGCAGCTAGATTTGAAGTGTACACATGATATACTTTCTCACGTCTCGTTGAGGATCACTAATCCTACTGTTATTTGTATGCACATAAAATTCAGTAATGTGTTCTTTCCATTTTTGCCGGCATAAGGGAAAAAAGTCAGGTTTTTTCTTTTGTGTCATCTTCTAACTCTACGTATTTCTTCTTCGAATTATGCTTGATAAGCCTCATGTTTAGCTTGTCAGTTTTTCCTTTCATTTGGCTAGAACTGCACCTCATACTTTTAAGCAGTTTTAGTTTAAATATCTGTGTCAGTACAATGTACAGTGAGGTATAGGCAGTCCTTCATTATAGGCCCCTGTATATAAAATGTAGATCTTGTTTGTTAACTTGCATTTGAGATGTAATTGCTATAAATTTCAATACATTTGCTTTCTAGACTAAATGGCTCTTTTGAGGGGCACTGTTTGGCTATTGAGTGACCTGTCTAAATGGGACCCAGTAAAAGCGCAAGATCACTTTTGATCAGAATATGAAAAATTACAATGTATGCTCTTGGAAATGCTAAACTATCAGGCAGACAAAAAGGGTAATGGCATTATGTGTGTTACCTGGATTTGATCTTCTGTGTAAAACTGTTCTTCCAAGCATCTTTTAGTACTGGACACTGGTGAAGTCAGATGGAGGGCTTGAGGAAGTAAGGAAAGATTTAAACTCTAGATCACCAATCCAAGGAGTTTGGTGAGCTTTCTGCCTGGCCACAGCCCTAAGTGAAGGCCAGAGGTTCTACAGCAGGCAGACAAAAAAGTAAAATGGAAGCACATCAGATGGATAAGGAAAGAAGTATTTCTGGAATTGAATTTAACCTCAAGTCTTGGTGAGTACCTTCATGAAGGGGACCCTGTTTTTCACAAAACCTTACCAAGACGATACTGACATATAGACTGTATTTTATATAGCATATATCATGGACAGAAGTAGGTTAAAAATAAAGAAGATAGTTAGGTGCACCTGCACCAGGAATGTAATGAATGTCTGCTCAGCAAGTTATGTACAGCAATTATCATCTTTGTCTGAAGATGCAGAACCTTCCATTAATGACATGCAAGTCTTTATTCCATTCTTAATTTACAGTACTTGCAGTTACAGTATAGAACACAGAGTCATTATCGCCTGTCAGGTAAAACCCTCTGCAGCTGCCTCTGCTATTCACATTACTAAAAGTCGTTATCACATTGATGAATGCACATGCTACACTTTTGTTTCCACTGAGTCATGTAGATAAAGCTTTTTTACCACAATTTCTTGCAAGAGGTAAAGGTATCCATTGTGGTTAGGGGATTCATATTTTTGTGAATTACTGCATCTGAACATCATATCATTTAACAGTTTCCTGTTATGTTGATTTTGCATATTTTGGTGAATAACTCTAGTAGGGAACATGTCAACATGCTGAACAAGATCCACTTTTTGAAGACAGTATTAGTACTTGCAAAATGGTGAAAATACTATATCTGTATGCTGTACACGTATAGAGACAAATTTTTTTAGGACTGAGGTTATGAAAATTATGAATTTTTCTCATATTTTGGTAAACAACTTTGCAGGGGAGAAAGTTATTGTGGTAAGTAATACCTCATTTTGAAAACAGTATTAGTACGTACAACAGGGTAAAACAACTGTGTCTATATGGTGTACAGATATCACAGTTTAGGACTCCTGTTCTGGAAATTATGATTTATTTAATATTTTGGTACATAATTTTCCTAGGAAGCATGTAAATGTGCCAAGTGATACCTCAGTTTTGAAGACAGTATTAGTCCTTACAACATGATAAAAGAACTGTGTCTGTATACTGTACACATGTATAGATACCAAAGTTTTTTTAAGACGGTTATGAAAACTATTAATTTTTCTCATATTTTGGAAAATAACTTTGCAAGAGAGCATGTCGATGTCCCATATAATACCTCATTTTGAAGACAGTATTAACAGTTACAACATGGTAAAAGAACTGTGGCTGTATGCTGTATACATATAAAGATATCACAGTTTTAGCACCTAGGTTATGGAAATTATGATTTTTTTTTCAAATTTTGGTAAATAACTTTGCAAGGAAGCATATCAATGTATCAATGTCACAAGTAATACCTTATTTTGAAGACAGTATTACTCCTTACAACATGGTAAAAGAACTGTGTCTATACGCTGTACACATGTACAGATATCACAGTTTTAGTCTTGTAAGATTATGAAAATTATACATTTCCAATATTTCTCATTATTATGCCCATATTTTGCAAGGGAGCATGGTGATGACACAAATGATGCATAATTTTGAAGCTGACATTCAGCCACACAACTTGTACACTGATATGTAGTTTCTGTCTGTTACAGGTGAGGAGATATTATGCTTTGTTTATTTATCAATTATGCGAAATACAATATTAATCATATTTCTGTGAATATCTCTGTAAATGAGCATCACACAGTAATGGTTAAGGTATCATTTTAAAGCAGACATTCATACAAACAAGTTAATTACAAATTGTATGGGTCTACATGGTACATTCACCAAGATATTGTGCTTTGTTTTACCAAAAAGGTAAAACATATGCACAATATCAGCATTCCTTGGCAAATATTTAATAATGAATTAGATACGCACTATCATTTACACTGCTGGAAACGTCAGTGTCCACTGAAGAACTTCTGCATTTACATTTTTAGTCTAGCTCTTATGGTTAGAAAGTTATGAACATGTGTTTTCTGTATGGTATTACAAATGGATTTTCTGAAAATGAGCTCAGGCTGCACTGTTGTTCCTATGGTGGAAGTAAGCAGGCAGCATTTTCTGAGCTGCTCCGGGGTGAATAAGTTAAAGGAAGTGGAGAAACCAAGCTGTCAGCTTCAGGTTCATGAAGTTCAGATAGATTAATCCCTCTGGGTGGGACAGGAAGTCTGGAGCCGGGTCCAAAATCCAAGGTTGTTGAATGATGAGAACATAAAATATAATGCAATGAGGAGTACTCTGCCCTTCGTCCTCATTGCTTTCTGTAGGAATTTCAGAATCACAGGAATTGGGGGGAAAGGCATACAGAAGTCCAAAGGGCCAAGTGTGAAGAAGAGCATCTCTTGGTGACTCCCCCGGAGGGGGGATCAGAGCAAAATAACTACTACACTTGTCATTTAGGGGAGAGATAAACAGATCCCAGCAAGGCTGGTCCCACTGACAGAAGATCCCTTTTGTCACATTTGAATTGAAAGACCACTTGTGAGGTGGAAGAACACACCTGTTTAGCTTGTCAACTATCACACTGCAACTCCCTGGAAAGTGCACTGCTATCAAAAAGCAGTCGGAAGAAATCACCCACTGCCACACTCTGAGAGTTTCTTGACAAAGGGGAATGATTTGATTCCTCCCTGTTTGTTAATGTACCAAACCACTGACATATTGTCTGTATGAATCACAATTGTTCCTTAACAGAGAGCAGTCTGAAAGGCTTGCAATGCTAAAAGCACTGCTCTTAGCACCAGAACATTGATTTTCAAGTTGTCCTCTCTAGGGGACCAAGTACCTTGGACAGTCTTGACCTGATACTGCCCCCTTCCATCCCGTCTTGGAGGTGTCCGTGGTCACAGTGGCTTGGTGTTGTGGAAGGAAAAGGGGGAGACCTAGAAGAATATCTTTGGAATGCATCCGCAAAGCTAAATCTTTTCTGCAAGGATTGGTGATCAAAATCAGGTCCGACATGGGTTGATACGACATTGTCCAATGAGACACTAGCAGCCCCTGTAGTGTTCTTATGTGGAACCTCGCTAAGGGAACCAGGGTTATAGTTGCTGCCATGGAGCCTAATGCTTATAGAACTAAATGGGCAGATACCGTCTTGCTGTTTACTATTCTCTGGACCTGAACCCTGACTTTGTGAAGTCTGGCAGGGGAAAGAAGCTAAGGAAATTTGAGTATTCAGAGGTGCTCCTATGAACACTAACTTCTGAGATGGGATCAACTTTGATTTTTTTTTTTCTACTTTACAGTTATTTCCAGAGAAGAGCAAATGTGAAGCATACGGTCTCTTGCAAGAATCAAATGATGGCTGGTCGGGGTGTTACTGAGCCAGTTGTCTAAATACAGAAACATTCAGAATCCTTGCAGTTTCAGAGACTGCTGCCATACATTTGGTGAATACCGTAGGGGCTTTGGTGAGATCAAAGGGTACAACTCTGAACTGGTAGTGACTGGCTGCTAGCTGAAAGTGGAGGAATCTTCTGCATCGCTTTTCCATTTTTTATATGGTAATATGCATCCTGAAGCTCTACTGAGCACATCCAGTTGTCCTTTTCCAAAAATGGAAGAATGGACTGTACCGTAACCATCTGAAAATTGGTTTGCCAAACTCATTTGTTCAGTACACAGAGGTCCAAAATTGGTCTGCAGTCCCGTCTTTTTTGGCACTAAAAGGAATCTTGAGTAAATTCCGGATCCTATCTGGTTTGGTGGGACTTCTTGGATAACTCCTTTTTCTAGCAGTTTTTGGAACTCTAGAAACTGCCTGATCCCTCTGACTTGGTGGAACATTGGGGATTTTCTTATGTACTGGAAGGGAGGAAGAAAAGGGGATAGTAGCCTTTAGGAGCATTGGTAGGGTTTATTGCAGAAAGAATCCCTTGAAAACTTGGTTTTGCGGGCCATGTCTGCTGCGTTGCATGGTTTCTTCTATTAAAGTTTCCCCCTTCTGCTCCTAGGGGAACTAGCTCCATATGTGTCTTGAAAAGGCCGTTGGAACTTTCTGAAGTACATATTTTCACTACCTCTCTGGTTCCTGGAAAAGGATAGTTGGGGAGTGGAAAAACATACGCCCATGACAGAAAGGGTCTTTCTGTCCTTCTCACATCTGGGCAAAGTTTCTTTAACTTTTGGGCCAAACAGGGATGACCCATCAAAGGGAGCATTGATGAATGAAGACTTAAATGGCTCCACAACGTCACATAGGCACATCCATGTGTGCCTGCTAATAGTAATGCCTGAACCTGCTGCTCTGGTAGTCCCTTTGGCTGCATGTGCAATGAGCTTCATGGTTGAATTAGACACAGACTCCAGGGTGCCCAACTGGGAAGCAACCTTATCTTGAGCCTCCTCGGATATGGCTCCTGCTAGGGTATCTGATAAATCTTTAATCATATCTCTTTGAAGTCTGGTAATGTGTCCCAGAAAATTCAAAGACCTTAAAGTAAAGGTTGATGATGCATAAATCTGCTTTCCAAATCTATTAATCGCTTAAGACTCTCTGCTGGGTTGATTGAGGAACTCTCCTCAGCCAGTTTCTTCTTCATGGCTGCCACCATAACCATGGCATCAACAGCTAACCCTTTAGCCCAAAAGGTTTATCCTCAGGTGTGGACAGTGTTCTAACAGATCTCGGGGATAGGTTTAAAAGTATCAGGGGCCTTCCACGCCCACTGAAAAATCAACTGAATGAGTTCATCAGCAGGCAGAGTCACCCAAGAGGTAGACGGTCGAGTGCTGAAAGACAGCAGGTATTCGGACTCCTCTGGAGTGGAATTTTGGGACTTCCAGTCACCCCTCTTTTAAAAAATTTCCAGTATGTCTCCAAATGAGACATCATCATGGGGATGATCTAGGGGATTTCTTCCCTTCATTGAACTCAGTCTTCAGTGACTGATTCCTCTAGGTAATCCAACTGTTTCCTCTTACACTTTCTCTAAGGGATATTGGATCCAAAGTGGAGGGAACTGACTGCTTAACTGCAGCTGTCAGGGCTCTCTCCATGGCCTCAAAAACTGCCCCCCCCCCCCCGAAGAGGGAAGGGATCCCAGAACCAAGAAAGACTGCATTGGAAAGTACAGTTGTGTAGACTTACCATAAATGTAGATGCTCGAGTGTATTCACTGTTGCAGTCCTTACAAATGGGTTATCCGGCTCCTGGTAGCCCACAGTCAGCCAGAATACCAACATCCTTGGTATATGATGTCGGCTGCCTCTGAAATAAGCCTGACACCAGGACATCAGGTATAAAGGCAGGCAGCCAATGTCATTTCCTCAGTTTTTCTTGCCATAACTGTCAGGAGCCCCCCAAAAAAGTAAGACCAGGTGAAGAAAAAATCCAGTCTGTGCCCTAGGAAAAAAAGGGGATGGAAGGGGGGGGGGACCAGGACTCCAACAGTGAATACACTCGAACATCTACATTTATGGTAAGTGTACACAACTGTACTACGTTCATCGTGTTTCACTGTTGCAGTCCTTACAAATGGGTTGATTCCCAAAGCCCAAGAAAAAACAAAAAGGGGGGGAGGAACACCAAAGATTAATGGTTGGTAAGAATGCCCTGCAACACTGCAGTGGCAAAACCAGCCCTGGACTTAGAAAACAAGGGCAGATTGTAATGTTTGGTGAAAGTGTGGACAGAGGTCCAGGTAGCTGCTTCCAGGATGTCCTTAGTAGGTACACCTCTAAGAAAAGCTGCTGAGGTAGAGGTAGCTCTAGCAGAATGGGTCCTAATGCCGTGAGGAGGAACCTTGCCATGCTGTAAGTAACAAAAGTGAATATAATGAGCAATCTACTTAGAAATAGTTTGTTTAATAATAGCTTTGCCCTGGGCTCCAGGAGCAAAACTGACCAACAACTGATCTGACTTTCGGAAGGACTTAGTCCTATCCAGGTAAAATCTAAGTTGCCTATGCACATCCAGAGAATGTAGCAACCTTTCTCCTCTATTCTGAGGATTAGGAAAGAAGGTAGGCAGGTGGATAGAATGGTTAAGAGTCAGGCTAGAAACCACCTTAGGCATAAAAGAAGGATTAGTCCGAAGAGAAACCCGATCCACATGGAAAGTAATAAAAGGCTCTACTGCCATTAAGGCCTGCAGCTCATACACTCTTCTAGCTGAAGTAATGGCCAAAATAAATGCAGTTTTCCAGAAGAGAAACTTCAAATCTGCTGAGGCAGCAGGCTCAAAAGGAGGCAGCGTAAGTTTCTCAAGAACAAAATTAAGATCACAAGCCAGAGTAGGTGCCCTTCTGGGAGGCTTTACATTGCTAACTCCCCTGAGGAACTGTTTCATCAGGGGATGAGAGAAAATGGGTTGTTCAAAGGAACAGTGGGCAGATATAGCTGAAACATGAATCTTGACAGAAGGGAAGAAAAGTCCACCATTAAGTAAACCTGCCAGGTAATCAAGAATTAGAGAAAGAGTAGGTTGAGATGAGTCTTCTCCTCTTGTCTGCATCCAAATGGAGAATCTTTTCCACTTATCTGCATAAGATTTCCTAGTACTAGGCCTCCTGGCCTCACGAAGGACCTCAACCACCTGTTGAGAAAGGTCTAAATTATGAGCCAGGCAGTCAAATGCAGAGTCTGAAAGTGAGGATGCAGAAACTTTCCTCCATCCTGAGCCAAGCTATTTGGTGTCAGGGGAAAATGTCAAGCCTGAGACTGCGAAGAAGTGGATACCAATGTTGCCTGGGCCAGTCTGGAGCTATGATGATGGCCCTTGGTTTTTCATCCCTTATCTTTAACAGCACTCTGGGAAGAAGAGGCAGAGGAGGGAATGCATAGATCGATAGCTGTGTCCGGGGGAAGGACAGAGCATCCACTTTCCAAGCTTTGTTGTGATGATCCCTGGTGCAAAAGGTTGGAAGAAGGTGGTTGGTCAGAAAAGCAAATAGATCCACCTGAGGAGTGCCCCAACACTGAATGATGCAATGGAAGATAGTCTTGTTAACATGCCACTTGTGAGGATCCAGGACCTGTCTGCTCAATTGGTCTACCAATGTGTTGAGCCTTCCTGTAATAAACTGGGCTATCAGATGAATGCCCAAAGAAGCTGTCATGGACCATAGTCTCATGCTTTGTCTGCACAGGGGGTAAGAGTGAGTCCCTCCCTGCTTGTTGATGTACCACATGATTGTAGTGTTGTCTGTCCTGACTAGTAGAGTACCAGGAGAGAGAAGATGCTTGAAAGCCATCAAAACCTGCTGAACTGCCATCATTTCCTTCAGATTTATGTGCAGTTGAGCTTGTTGATAGGTCCAAGTTCCCTGAATGCATGTGCCCTCTAGATGTGCTCCCCAAGCATAGTCCGAGGCATCCGTGGTGAGAACCTGGCTGGCAGGAGATGGACAGAAAGGTAGGCCTTTGTTCTGTGCACAGGCCGTTGCCCACCAAAGGAAGTCCATTTGCAGACAGGGAACCAGAGGAAGAATCAAGTCTAAATCCTGAGTGTGTTGACACCAAAGGTTTTTGAGGTACCACTGTATTTTCCTCATATGCAGTCTTTTATATGGAATCATCAGAATACATGCAGCCATGAACCCCACGGCTTGCAGGAATTGCCTTGCAGAAAGCTGGGTTATGCTTGCCAAGTCCTTGAAGTAATTTGAAAGATCCATCTGTTTCTCTTGAGGGAGGGATACCATCTGGGCGGCTGTGTTCAGACTCGCTCCCAGGAATACTATCTCCCTGGCGGTACCAATTTTGACTTCTTTTCATTGATTGTGTAGCCCAAAGAGGTGAGAAGGTTCTTTACAAAGTCCAAATCCTTTAGAAGTTGCTCTGGAGAGTTTGCTTGAATAAGGCAATCATCCAAGTAAGGGTAAATTTGAATGTTCCTTTGCCTGCAAAAGGCAATGACTGGATCTAGACATTTTGTAAAAACTCTGGGAGCAGTAGATTAGCCAAAGGGCAATGCAGAGAATTGGAAGGAACTGCCTGCAGCTTTCTCTTATAGGGATGTGGAAGTAAGCTTCTTTTAGGTCCAAGGTAATCAGCCAGGAATCCTTGGCCAGCATTGGCAGCAAATGCTGAAGGGTGAGCATCTTGAATTTGGGAATCTCCAGAAAATTGTTTAGAATGGACAAATCCAGAATAGGGCGCCATGTGCTCCCTTTTTTGGGAACCAGGAAAAGTCTTGAGTAAAAACCCTGGCCTATCTGTAGTGCAGGAACTGGCTCTATTGCTCCTAGGTTTAGCAAGGAAGAAACTTGTTTTTCTGCTTCTGCCCTTTAAAGTGAGGGAATGTCTGGGTATCCTTGGAGAACTGGGAAGGTGTGAAAGGAGAATTTGTAGCTTTGGGATACTATTTTTAGCAACCATTTGTCGTCCGTGATAGTGTGCCAGACATCTGCAAAAATGGCTAACCTTCCCCCAAAGTAAACCCTGGGTCCACAAAGGCAAGCAGGGGAAAGCCAGAATCATTGAGAATGTTTGCTTTGGGAAGTCTGCTTAGAACTCCCAGGTTTAGAAGATGCAGCCTGCCAGTGTTTAGCCTTGTGAGGGGTGTAAGTCTGTCCCCTGGAAGACCTGTAGCCCCTGGATCTAGTATGACCCTGTTTACTAGGGTCAGGAAAAGTCCAACTCTTAGAAGGGTAATGCCTGCTAAAATGAGGAGGCTGAACTTGCAGAAAATCCTTAACAGTTTGCATAAATTTAGCCTTGTCCTCCAGTTTCTTCAACACCTCTTCTGCTTTGCTTCCAAAAAGATTGTCCTTATGCAAAGGCACATCCAGTAATTTAGACTTTACAGGTTCAGAAATGGGCTGTTCCCTGAGCCAAGCATGTCTTCTGATAACAGAACCAGTGGCCGCTGCTCTGCAAGAAGCCTCCAAAGTGTCAAAACCACAATGTAGAGAATGTTTAGCAACCAGAGTGGCAGAATTCAATAAGTCTTGCATGCCCTTATTCTCCATCAGGGAAGGAACATCAGCAATTTTAGCCTTGATAGCCTCCAAAGTATGCTGCTGATACTTAAGCATATGAAAGAGACAATTAACAGACCTAATAGTCAGGATGGAAGAAGTATAAAACTTTTTACCCCACCTATCTAAGGCCCTAGATTCCCTGTCAGAAGGAACAGGATTTTTAGCAACCATGGCTTTAACACCTTTAGGACTCTGAGAAATAATATTTGGATCAGCAGTGGGATTCTTGAAAAGGAACTGATGAGAATCAGGAACTCTAGAATACCTGTCAGGCTTTCTGGGAGCAGGAGGAACAGAATTAGGTGTCAAAGAATTCTCCATGAACACATCATCAACAACTTCCAAAACCGGAGGAATAGCCAAAGGCTTATGCTGAGGCAAATCCAAGAACTCACTAATCCACTTCTTAGACTGAGGGAAATCCTGACTTTCAAATCTAAAATGCTCCCTGAGGGTATTCAGAGTATCCCCAAAAGAGAAATCTCCTGGGGGGCAGAAGGGATGGAGTCTTCAGCATCAGAGTTCTCAAAACCAGAAAACAGCTGAGAATGACCTTCTTCCTCAGAACAATTGCTAGAAACTTCTGAGCCTGAGGCAGACAAAACTTCAGGGGATGATTCCCTAGCCCTCTTAGAAGGAGGAGGTTGAGAGCCCTTGATAAGAGTTAAGAGATCACTAGCCATCTTAATCATCTGAGCCTGAGGTAACTTGAGAGGAGGCTGACGCCGGTTTAGTAGTAGACTTTCTGCAGAAAGGCTTACTAGAAAGCCAGAGGGACTCGGGAGGCCTAGCCACCGCAGAAATGTGGGCCGAGGTCGTCGGCCTGGATCTGGTCTCCAGGTGGAGAAAAGAGGCCTCAGAAACCGGCACCTGCCTAGTGGCTCTAGATCCATCAGAGGTGATGACTGGCGGAGGGTCCGAAGGCAAGGTAGAAGCCTGAGAAATATAGGACTTAGGAAAAGCCTCCAAAGACGCCTGCTACTGAACGTCTGCGAACTGCAGGGGCAAGGGAAGCACCTCACTGGCTGCTGCTGGACCGGCAACCAATTTAATAGGGATGTCGTCGGTTAATTTAACCCTAGGCCTGTCGCGGTCCTTATCCTTGCGCTTCTTAGGCACATCCGAAGTCAGGAGACCAGAAGACACCATGCCAGCAAACTCAGGCCAAACTCCGAAGTGCTTATACAAAATCCATATGGTACGCCAGTTGAAAGAACCACACACAGAGATCAAAATTTGGGACGTCGTGCTCAAGGCTCAAACAAATAATACAGTAAGAATGAAAATCACAATGCAAAATCTGTTTTCCACAGGCAAGACAGTTATTAATTTTCACTGAGATTCGTTAAAGCAAGAAGAAAGGGTCCCCAGCGGGGTACTTATCTGAGGATGTCTTCAACTTTAGAAGTCGGAATACAAAAAGAAGGTAATCGGCCGACCGACACTCGTGCGAATTGCTTCTGCTTCGGGCTATGCGGCAAGAAAGACTGAGGAAATGACGTTGGCTGCCTGCCTTTATACCTGATGTCCTGGCATCAGGCTTATTCCAGAGACAGCCGACATCATATACCAAGGACTTTAGTATTCTGGCTGACTGCGGGCTACCGGGAGCCGGACAACCCACTTGTAAGGACTGCAACAGTGAAACACGATGAACATCCAAGGTTACTACCCACTCAGAAGAGACAACTCCCAAGACAGAAGCCGGAGCAAATTGTACCATGCCGATCCTCCAAGGTGAAGAGAAGGCTCCGAAAAAAATAATAGCCAAGTCTCGTTCCCTGCAGCTGACAGGACAGCTATGGCTCCGAGAAGTCTCCAGGTCCGAATGGACTGAAGACCTCACAGTAGTAAACAGTTCAGAAGATACAGACAGCTCTGGAACCAATACAGTCAGTACACCAGGTGGCTCGAAGCCGACAACTCTAAGTCTTCAAATGAAGTCAGGGGAGGAACAACAGGAGGGGTCAAGGAGTTCTCGGTTCCTAAGCCCATGGGGGCTGGAGCCGAAGAAACACCTAAAAATCCTCTACTGGACTTGTCAAATTTTGCACTTAGTGCTGAAGTAGTCAGAACTGAGAAAAAAGTCTGATCAATAGATTTCAGCACCAAAGTCTATGCATAATTCTGCACCAAAATACTAACTGCCGATGTGATATAGGTGCTGCGGATTTAGCAATAAGCTGCACCACACAGAAGTATTATGTGCTGAAGAATCTAATGGACTCATCAAATTTTGCACGCAGTGCAGAAGGAGTCAGAACTCAGAAAGAAGAATTATTGACGGATTTTGGCGGGATTTCTGCATAATCCCGCACCAAAATACTAGGTGCCTATGATGTTAGTGCCAGGGTTTTAGCAATCGACTGCACCAAACTGTTAGGTGCAGAAGAATCTGACTACAGCATAATGCTCGATGCCAAAGACTGCTTTGGTATCAAGATTTTAGAAGAAGAGTCGAATGATTCCGAGGGTACTAAAGAAACTGCAGACTTAGCTCTTTTCGGAGAAGGTGCCGATGGAGTACATGGCACCGACAGGCTCCTCTTTTTTGATTTCTCTTCAAAATAAGTTTGTTACGTCTCTCAACAAGACACCTGCGACTGAAATTATGGCAAACTGAAACAGTTCTCTTGCAAGTGAATAGGACCCAGACAGTACACACAGAGCTGGAAGTAGGGATCTTATGGCCACATTTCTGGCATCTTTTAAAGCCAGTGGGCGGGTTTGGCTTGTCTGCCATTTTGAAGATAAACTCTTACAAATTATGACAACAAAGCAATCACGGGCACACACACGTGTACAAAGGAAGGATCTCACAGACAGCGAACTCAACAATAAGAAGCACAAGTTTTTTTTTTGGAGAAAAAGGGAATTACAGAGAAAAAACTATTAGCGATGATAGCAAGAAATACACCAAAGTGTGCGAACAAGGAAACTGGCAAAGGAAAGAAGACAGGAGTCTTAATATATCAAGAAGACTGTGGGAAGCTTAAAATTGCAAAGCATTTTAACAAGGAAATGGAAGAAAAGGAAAATATATTATCAAAATTACTACTTAGCTTGAGAGCAGTGGCGAACGTGTCAGTCTTGAAAAGTGGCAAATGAGATCTGGGGTAACTAGCAGAGGAGCATTGTGGGTAAGGGTTTACCTCAAGAGTTTTTGGCTTGCATGAGCTGTAATAATGAATAATGGCTGAGTCTATTCCGAGGATCGGAACCAAATCCATAATATCAAGGATAAAATGAAAATTGACATCATCAGATCAACAAAATTAACCAGAGATAGATCGATAGGTATTAGAGATAGTTCTTAAATTTTATGAAAATTTGTATACAGCAAAGAAATTGAGAAATCAAGAAAAAAGTACAAATGAAAATATTTAAGAAATACTTAAATATGCCAAGGTTAGAGGTAGATGAGACTTCACAATTAACAGTTATGGTAATGTATAACCAATCTGCTGGAAAGTTCCCAGGAAAAGATGGTATACTGGCAGAACTTTGGAATCTACGAGGGAAGAAAGTGATAAAGATCTGGAAGGGTTTGTTTAGCAGTATTATAAAAGGAGGGGAAGCACCAACATCCTGGAAAAAAACCTGTGGTGGCTGTAATACCTAAAGATGGTGAGATCCAGCTTCATATAGACCCATTTCAATTTTAAACCAAAATTATAAAGTGTTTATGTCTATAATGCACAAAGCAAAAGTAGCACAGCAAACCAATAGAGCCAGCTGACAGCGTAAAGAAATATACTCATAAAATACTCATATGGATACTGTCTTACCATAGCCATTGATGTATAAAAAAGTAATATGTGTAAATATAAAAAGTACATATATAAAATATGAAATAATATATATAATGTCAGGACCAATTACTTTGGTCTAGGGATCCTTCTACCTTTCAAAAGGGGTTTGATGTGAACTTTCTCATTAAGGCCTGGTGGATCATCTGCCCTAAGTCTGATGATCCATCTAAGTTCACATTCTAAGGTGCGATTTATTAAATCACCCCCTCTATAACTAGGTGTTAGAAGTTGTATGATACTAAAGCTAAAACTGTGACCAGGGCCTGTAGATTTACTATGCCTAGCTAATGCATTAAACTCTGAACCTTTCCTAATATGATAGTTATGTTCCCTAATGCGATCTTTAAAGGGTCTGTTGGTTTTCCCTATATAAAATGAGGGGCATGCTTCACATCTGGCCAGGTACACTACATTCTTGCTGTTACAGTCAGTATTGGTACTGAAATAAAACGTATGTCCTGTGACAGGATGTAAGAATGTCAATTCCTCATTAATATAGTTGCAGTGATTACACATACCATATGGTACTGTGTTTCTATTCATGTGGGGGGGTGAGCTGCTCTTGACTTATATTCTTTGGTTTACATAGCAACCTCTTTAAGTTGGGTTTATTTCTAAAAGTGATCCTAGGTTGAGGTCCCACTATTCTAGCAATGTCACTGTCAGCAAGCAAAATATCCCAATGTTTATAGAACATATCTCTAACTTCCTTCGTATCTCTAGTAAACGAAATGATAGGTCTAACCCCTATCTTATCTAATGGCAGATTATCTTCAAGATGTCCTGACTGATCAGAAAAATAGGGTCTAGCTCTGGTGGATCATAGGTCATTAACTTCTAAAGCAACTCTATCAATTGATACAGGATCATAACCCCTATCAGTAAATCTATTTCTCAGCTCTTTTATTTCCTTTATATAACCTTCATCTGTGGGGTTGTACCTGGACGCTCTCATGAATTGACCTTTCACTATATTATGAAATATGTGTTTGGGATGCATGCTACCCCTGTACAATAATGTATTCCGATAGCATAATTTACGATGTATGGATGTATTTAAAAGGCCACTGTCCAACTTAAATACTTCCACGTCCAAGTAAGAAATCCTACTATCCAAGTAGTTCAATGTGAACTTCAAAAATTCAGTTGAAGAATTCATATGACTTACAAGGGTCCTAAGTGTATCTGCATCACCAAACCAAAGAAAAAAGAGGTCGTCCACAAATCTGCGGTATAGACCCCCAAATTCCTTGAATAAAGGGAAATTAGTGAGGAACCTATCCTCCCATGCAGCCATGACAAGGTTGGCGTAGCTATTGGCACAAGAGGTGCCCATAGCTACGCCATCCTTCTGAAGGTAAAAATCTTCACCAAAAATAAATACGTTGTTGGTTAAGACCATTTCCAAATATAATGTAATCAATTCTATCTTCTCAGCAGAGAAGTCAGAGTGGAGTCGTAGATAATCTTGTATATAGTTAATACCTATGTCATTAGGTATAACTGTAAATAGACTTACAACATCTAAGGTAACCAGTATATACTGTCTCCCTTCATCCAAGTTACTAATGTATGTATATAAATCCAATAAAAATTGCTTACTATCTCTCAGTATGCAGTTATTTTTATCAACCAAAGGTCTAAGAATTGTTTCTATGTAAATAGACAACGGTTCAGTTACCCACCCCTGTCCAGCTACAATGGGTCTCATGGGTGGATTTGTTCGAGATTTATGTACCTTCGGTAGCCCTTGTACAACTGGTACAACTGGGTTCTCAACCTTGAAATACTGGTATAACTCCTCAGTAATGCAGGAAGACATTAAAAGATCATCTAAGGTGTAATACACATCAAAAACTTTCTGTCCCACTATCACTTGATCAATCTTATCATAAAAGGTCCTATCACTCAAGAGTTGGACCATTCTGGTGTTATAATCTGAAGTGTCCATTAGTACAATAGGACCACCCTTATCTGCTGGTCTGATGACAAGCATATCATCATTTCTCAAATCTTTCAATGCTTGTCTTTGTTTGTAATTCAAATTCTGACCATGATTCATGTGCTTATGTGTTTGAAAGTAAGTATGTATATTATTTTCAATGACTTTACCAAACACATCTATCACTGGATGTAATTGGGGGACATATGTACTATTGGTCCGAAACTGAAAACCTTGATTAACATTGTTAGTTGAACCATAGTCTAATTTTAACTGGACATTTCTGGTGAACATCTTAGTGTCAATAACTAGGTCTACTGCATTATCTCCACAGGTGGGTATAAAATTCAAACCCCTATTCAAAACTTGTATCTCATTTTCAGTCAAGATTCTGCTAGAGAGATTTACTATTAATGAGGAGTCCTCTCCCACATTTTCTTGAGGGTGGGTCCATGATAATCCTCTATCGACTCCTTCCTTTTGTGTCTGCCTCTGCTTACTGAACGTTTTCTTTCGAGGTACTGTCCTTGTGCTATCGGGAAAGGGACATTGCCTTTCTGTGTTGCTATATCTCCAGGTTTTCCCCCACATGTAATTTTAGGTCTAACTGCAACCTCTTTAAAATTCTGTTTGTTAGTATCATTTAATGTTTTTAGTGAGGTCAGGTGAATTCAATGCGAATGTCATTAGGTTGATTGTGGAATTTATGGAAGTTATCTTGAACAACAATTACATATTTTTTAATGGTGAGTTGTTCAGACAAAAGAAAGGTGTGGCAATGGGTACGCCATGCGCTTCGGCGTATGCTAATATTGTGTTGCATATGTGGGAACAAAAACACGTTTTTAACTCTGCATGGGCCAAGAACATAGCCCATTATCAACGTTTTTTGGATGATATATGTGTTTTTTGGAATGGTTCAATGTTTGAATTTCAGGAATTTTTTACACATATTAATTCAACAACAGACTACTTAAAATTTACACACAATATTAGTGAAACGGAGATTAATTATTTGGATGTTACTCTTGTAAAAAATCTTGTCACAGGAAGCTTTGAATCAACTGTTTTCAGGAAGCCTACATTTTCTAATTCATTTCTGCACTTTGACAGTGGTCATCCTATAACACAAAAGAAGGGCATTTTAAAAGGCCAATTAATTAGAGCAGCCAGGATGTGCAGTACATTAGAATTGTTCAAAAAAGAAACACAGATTTTAGAAAGCATGTTCTTAGAAAGAAGCTATCCAAAATGGTTATTTGAAAAAGTGTTGAATGAGGTTAACAGACTAAAAACGAGTAAATTTACCCCATTGTTAGGTAAAGGTACGACAGACATTACAGGAGATAACGTCAAAAATGAGACAGATTCCCACAACACATTTGTTCACACCTTTAACAATGATTCCACAAAATTTAGGGATCTTATTTCAAAATATTGGCCTATTTTGAAATCTAATGAGGAAATCAAACAGTTTACAGCGGTACTTCCAACATTTGTTAGTAGCAGAAATGTCAATTTAAAGGATTTATTTGAAAGACAGGAAGTAAAGACTTCTCTTATTAGTAGAACGAAGGTAGGAACATACAAATGTCAAGCTTGCAAGCAATGTAATTACATTTACAATGACAGCAAATATTACATTAGCTCCAGAAATTTTAGAATTAACCCTAGGGGGTATTATAATTGTGCCACAAAAGGGATAGTCTATTTAGGTTTCTGTGAGTCTTGTTCTGGATTTTATGTGGGAAAGACAGAAAGGACTTTGCGGAAAAGGATTTATGAACATTTATATGAAGTTAGTGTCAAGAAAGAGAGTAACGCATTTTACAAGCATTCGGTAGTGTGTCCCAATATGGCTTTAAAATTTCTTATTCTAGAGCATGTACCCCAAAACCCCAGAGGTGGGGAATGGGAGGCTTCTTTGGAATATAAGGAGCTATTATGGCAGATTAGATTAAACGCAACAAAACCCCCAGGAATGAACGAAGCAACTAGCATTAAAAGCGTTTTAAGGATTAGACGAGCTAGGTTATAAGACATGATTTTCACCAATAACACATTTTTAATATTTTTAATATTTCAAATTGATTCACTTTGGTTAGTCAGTTAATTAATTTAATTAATTTAATCAGTTCAAGTTGCATTTTTAATTTATTTCACAGATAGTTTAATAATAATATGTGGAGATTGAGTTCTTCGTAAAATTTTATGAGAATGGTTTAATACAAGTTATAATTTTATATGCTTCAGGCTTTTAAAGTTATTGGTGTTACCAGTGTTTCAGATCGGTTTTTAAGTAATAACACACATTTTTTTTTTTTTTTTTGTAACTTAGGTGCAGAGGTTCGATTAATTTATGGACTAATCAATTTATTGATGCACATATATTCACTTGATTTATTAGGGTAGAGTCGATTGTATTTTAACTTAAAGTTGTAATATTTCTTCGGTTCTTATGGAGGTTTAAATACACTATATCACTAAGTTATTAGTTCAAACAAGATTCGTTGAATTAAACATTATAAGAGGGTTAGGCATTGTCTCATTCCATAGTTAAGAAAGTAAGTAAAAAGGTAAAAAAATGACAACTTTTAGTGTATTTAAGGTTTTTATGTTTTTAATGTTAAGGAAAGCATCAAAAAAATTTTCTCAGCAAACACAGACAATAAGTTTGTCTTTAACAAGGGAAGAACTAGCAATTTTGAGGTGTTTGCAACACTCATTTGAATACAACCGCAACGAACAATTTTTAACACATCTGTCAGTATTGTGTTATATTGCCTAAAAAACACAAATGTGTGAGATGCATTCGAGTATTACAATAACATGTTTTATGCATACATTTTTAAATAATTGTGTTCTAGTTCATTTATTTTTAATGATTTGGACTTCGTTGATAAAACCTATTTAAGTATTTTAATTTTTAATAAGAATGGAGTTACAGCAATGAAATTTGTAACACAAACTGTTAAGAGGAGCACTAGCACTTTAAAACCCGAATTTGGGTTAATGAATTGCAACAATTGTTTTATATCTTAATTGTGTAATTTAGTCTTAATGGACAACAGTATTTAAATGGTGGCACATCCGATATGACTTTGTCTTGATAAAGCCTGATACTGATCAGGCGAAAGCGCTTGATTCTACGAAGATTTTATGGTGTTTCTTGTTAAAAATAAAGTGGAGGATTATTTGGCAGCCGTTTTTGTCGTGGATTTACTTGTTCTTAGTATCATTTAATAAGTTATCTGTAACTTCCCTATTCTCTTGTTGTATTTCTAATTGTATTTCTAGGCTCTTTGTATTAATAGGATTGGGCATATTGCCTTCTACTTCTAAAATGTTTTTACTCCCTTCAGCTAACTGTACAGATGTCACAGTTGCTGTATCTATAATGTCGTTCCCATTGACTGCTTGAGTATTTTCTATATTAGTGATGGTTGTATCTGAAACTATATTTTGTGTGCATTGCTCTAAGGGCATCCTTATGGATGTCCTAGAGACTTGTGAAGCATAATTGCCACGGTGGTTAGACACTCCATTAGAATTGGTCCTAACCTGTTCCCTAGGCCATGTAAAAACTTGGTTACTGTTAAAGTCCCTGACATCTCTACTAATCTTCACTTTCTTCTGCTCAATCAGACGTTTTTCAAACAAAAAACATCATCCAGTACTCGTTCTACTTGTTTATGCATGTATATACTACTGCATTTCTTGTTAATATTATAAAAACATTCATTAACAAAGTTTTTTAACACCACTTCTTCAGGTGTGTGATATTCAATCAATAACTTCATATAACTATAACTTAAATCAATATTAAGCTGCTGCCATTTAAAAAGAAGGTCAGGGAATCTATTCCCTGATGTGGGCATTTTTAAAATACGCAGCCCACGAGGTACAATTTTCTTTACAAGGCAAGCTTCGAAATATTGTCGCTGTACCTGTAACTTTTTCAGTTTCATAAATGCAACTTCAAGTTCTTGTAAGTCCTTCGTAATATTAGATGAACTGCTTAAAGCCTCTTCGTTGTTATTCGATTCGATGTTCGGTTGGAAATCCAAAAGTGCGTTTACATTGCCGGTCAGGCAAGCTTGAAAACGGAGTACGCCCTTGCTTGTATTCTCCTTTTCGGTGCTTCCTGGAACGTAGGGTAGTTCAATATTAGAGGTATTAACGTTAGCCATTCCCTCCGGTTGCTGTGCACGAAAATAAAATATATAACAAAGCAAAAGTAGCACAGCAAACCAATAGAGCCAGCTGACAGCGTAAAGAAATATACTCATAAAATACAGTTACCATAAAACGCTGTCGCTGTTGGCTATACCTCACAGTCACAGTCACAATTCAAGAAAATCAATCAGCGTGCTCTCCCAGAAACCTGGTCTACTACTCCCAAATGGAAAATGTAGTCAAGAGTGGCACGAACAGAGTAAGTCCATCAATGCTGCATGTAGTCAAGAATGGCACAAACGAAATAAGTCCATCAATGCTGCTTCCAAGTAGGCAATAATAATGATCCAGATAAAGTAAAAACACAGCTTTATTCACAAAATGTACAAAAAGTTAGCGCTTTCGCCATTAGGCTTCTTCAGACTATACAAAATACATCCAGTAACAAACATTTAAATAGTCCACCTTATTCAATGATAGGTCATCAGTGAATAGGATTTAAAGCACCCTTACACATATATGGATATAAAATACATGCTATGTTTCAAGCTGTTGAACATCTAAAATCATGTCCTAAATATAAATATAACATTTATAACTCTAATATACTTATAAAACACTGCAGATCATTTATGGATACTGTCTTACCATATATGTAGTGTACCTGGCCAGATGTGTAGCATGCCCCTCATTTTATATAGGGAAAACCAACAGACCCTTTAAAGATCGCATTAGGGAACATAACTATCATATTAGGAAAGGTTCAGAGTTTAATGCATTAGCTAGGCATAGTAAATCTACAGGCCCTGGTCACAGTTTTAGCTTTAGTATCATACAACTTCTAACACCTAGTTATAGAGGGGGTGATTTAATAAATCGCACCTTAGAATGTGAACTTAGATGGATCATCAGACTTAGGGCAGATGATCCACCAGGCCTCAACGAGAAAGTTCACATTAAACCCCTTTTGAAAGGTAGAAGGATCCCCAGACCAAAATAATTTGTCCTGACATTATATATATTATTTCATATTTTATATATGTATTTTTATATTTACACATATTACTTTTTTATACATCAATGGCTATGGTAAGACAGTATCCATAAATCATCTGCAGTGTTTTATAAGTATATTAGAGTTATAAATGTTATATTTATATTTAGGACATGATTTTAGATGTTCAACAGCTTGAAACATAGCATGTATTTTATATCCATATATGTGTAAGGGCGCTTTAAATCCTAATCACTGATGACCTATCATTGAATAAGGTGGACTATTTAAATGTTTGTTACTGGATGTATTTTGTATAGTCTGAAGAAGCCTAACGGCGAAAGCGCTAACTTTTTGTACATTTTGTGAATAAACTTTGTTTTTACTTTGTTTGTACATTTTGTGAATAAACTTTGTTTTTACTTTATCTGGATCATTATTATTGCCTACTTGGAAGCAGCATTGATGGACTTATTTCGTTTGTGCCATTCTTGACTACATGCAGCATTGATGGACTTACTCTGTTCGTGCCACACTTGACTACATTTTCCATTTGGGAGTAGTAGACCAGGTTTCTGGGAGAGCACGCTGATTGATTTTTTTGAATTGTGACTGTGACTGTGAGGTATAGCCAACAGCGACAGTGTTTTATGGTAACTGTATGTCTATAATGGCTAAAAGAATGCCAAAGGAGTTGCAAAATTGATAGATATGGACCACTGTTTTTTTGTAGAGGGGAAGCAAACATTTGACAACATTATTAGAACAATGATGACCATGAGCGAAGTACAATGTTGGAAAATACCACTACTGTTGGTGGGTCTTGATGCAGAAAGAAAGCATTCAACAGAGTAAGCTTGTAATTTTTGAGTAAGGCAATGGAAGCAATTGCATTTCTTGATACAATAATAAGGTTAATCAGGAGGTCATATGAGAGACTGGAGACAAAAATCAAAGTGGGAGGGTTCCCTTGCCTCTCCATAAATTTGCTGTCCTTCTCTGTGGGAAACAGAGAGGTGGAAGGCAGCTGTCTGGATGATTTATCTGCTGACACTGCTACAACAGCAGGGTCTGCAGGGGGGTTCTTGAACAAGAACTGTGTATCCTGAGGAACTTTATAAAACCTATCTGGACATTTGGAAGCTGGGGGCTGAGAATCAGGGGCCTGGGATGCAGCCAGAAAGGCATCATGAAAGGCTGGGAGCAGGGAAGAGACTGCAGATGCGGAGAGCTGGTCCATCTGCAGTAATTCAAAGCATTTCTTTTTAGTTTCTGAAACATCTGAGGCCTGCCATTTGAAGTGTTCTCTCATAAGAGAAATGGTGTCCCCAAAGGAGAATTCTTCCCCTGGAGATTCAGGACTAACAGTGTCCTCCTCCTCAGAGGTAATGAAGTCCTTGGGGGATTCAATCTGGGAACAATAAGTAAGTGATTCATCAGAGGAAGATATTTATTTCTCGGAATCATCTAAGGCCTGTACAGGAGTAGGGGCTTTTTGTGGCACCTGAGACCGGAGAGCCTGAAAGGCTCTGAAAATTTTTGGGAAAAAGCTTCCCATCCAAGAGCTGGTTCTGTTTCTCTATGTTTTAATTTCTGTTTCCTCTTTAGAGGAGTAGAAGGATGCGTTGGTTTAGTAGCTGATGTCTGGGAGGATGGAAAGGTGGGAGTAGGCCTCTCTCATGCCAAGAGCCATGGTTCCCCCTTGCCATAAGGAGATGATGGCTGATCAACCTCAGTGGACATACTCTGCATTTTCCCGAACCGGCTTCCACCATGTTTCTCGGTTCTAGCTGTGAAACAGATGTCTGATGGGACCCTGGGCTAACATCTGCCTCGAGAGTTTCACTGGACTCCTGAGGTGCAGCATGGGCGCCAGGCCTAACTTTCTTGGCTTTCTTCCTAGGCAGCTCGTTGGAAGTACCTACCTCACCCTTCATTCCTAACACCAGGCGCTGGAGTCTCTGTTTTTCTAAGTAAAGTTTTAAGGCAGCCAGATGGCTACACAGCATTTTCAGTAGAAAAGACTTGCAAATGTCGCAAGATATATGGTTGTGGCCTTCAGTTAAACATAATAAGCACTAATCATGCATGTCCTTATGTGGAATTTGTCTTCCACAAGCACACTTCCCCTTCCTAGCCGACATGTACATTTGAAAAGCTATAAGAAAGGTAACAAAAAACCCAAAAGGGTACTTATCTATATCGGATGGCCAAAACAAATGAGTGAACTGATTCCCGGAGCTGACGATCAGAGGTCAGTAGATCATTCTGGCAGAAAAATTATGAAGTGGGTACGTGCAGACGTCACTTTTATAGCCGACATCAGTTTATGGCTCTGATAAGCAATGCAGCACATACCCCTGCTCCTAAGACTTTGGTATACTGGCCGGATGTCTGGTGCTGCAGGCAGCAACCTCCCTACAGTTATGAATACTGCAACATGAGAATAGAAGAACTTCAAAAGATAATACAAAAACTGAGAGACTGGAAGCTCTTTCCTATGGATATGGATAGCAAGATACAAGCAGTAAAAATGTTTTAGTCCCTTCAGTTTTATACACAGGTCAGGCATATTTTTAAAAAACAGAGTAGTAGTTGTGGATAGTAATTAATAAAGAATTGAAGGATTTTATCTGGGAGATGAAGACAGCAAGAGTCAAGTGGGATAAGTTGATCCTTTGATGAAATATTTTAGAGCTACAGAGTTAAGTTTCTTATACATAGCACAAACAGAAAGCTATAATTCAAAGTGGAAAGGGATGTTGAAGTGGGGAGAGGGGGCATTTAAGCAATAAGTAAAGACTGAGATTTTGGATGCAGATTCTTAAAGAGAACAATAACCATGCAGAATATCTTATTCATAAAGTAGCAAAAAGTATACTAAGAACTAATCTAACATGGGATTGGAGAAAGGAGATTCTGCCAATAGGAGTGACTGCAATTAGGGGTATAGAGAATAGTCAATAGGGGACTTGAATTTACTGGAGAATACTGGTAAAGGAACCAACATACTCGGAACAAATAAAGAGAGAAAGGTAATAGAATAGGAAGAGGTCAAGAAGACATTTGGACTGAAGGTTAAGGATTGCCTTCCCTATTCGGGACTGATAGAGTACAAGCAAAGAGAAAGAGGAATCCTAAGTGAAAGACCTGGACTGGTTTAACTTTTAGTTGAATCCAGAACAGAAGCTGCAGTTAACAAAGGGATAATTAGTAGGTAGGGCATACAAAATATTTCATGATAACCATAAGAATCAATCACAGGTGGTCAGAAAAGATTGGGATGAGAGATGAGACAAACAATTCAGAAAGAAACAATGGGAGAAGTGTGGCTCCCAAGTATGCAACTAAGTCTAAAAGATTTAGGATTTTTGGTTGGAAGTGTTTGCATATGTACTTTTATATCCAAAGCATATTCCAAATAATTTTTCCTCGGGTAGATGGCAAATGTTGGATGTATAATGGGGAAGAAACAGGTACCTTGGAACATATGTTTATGGAGTGTAATCAATTGGCAGATTTTAAAAATTCCCTACAGAGTACTCTGTTGGGAGTACTGGGTGAGCAAATGAATGTATCTAAAGGAATTCTTTTTTGAGCTGGTATACAGTATCTGAATTGGCTACACATAGTAAGTAAGGCCCATTTAAGTTTAATTGTGGTGGCTGCCAAAAAAACAATTACTAGAAAATGGATACTGAAGTTTAAATCACCATACTTGAATTAGTGAAAACTGTAGCAGAGATAAAAGAACAGGACATTTGAGATTTACAAAAGGGTAGGAGTAAATTACACAGAAAAAAAATGAAATTATGGGAATAATACATGCAGAAAATGTTTTGGAGGAGGACTGAGATTTTAGAGAAGGCAGGAATTGAACAATATATGTAATGTTGGATTGATTATATTGTACAAAAGATTACATGTGATGTATAATGTTTTTTAAATGTGAGCTTCCTAATATGGCTTCATTACTTTATTATAAATATAAGCCTGCCCAGGTCACACTTGATAATTCAATAAAGGAGTTTTTTAAAGAAAATACAACTTGCATCTAGAAAAAAAAAACAATCTATGTCTCCTTTGCAAAGGAAAGACAAGACTGTTATATCACAAAACAGACTATACCAAAAAAGGCTAGGCAATGCCATGAACCTACAAAAATCAGACCAAACTCCTAGGAGTTACTATAGATGTTACTACCGAGTTACTATAGACTTTACTCTAGAGTTACTATAGATGATAACCTAAAATTTGATACTCACATGTCCCTAACAATCAAAAATGTCCACACCAAACTTTGAGCTCTCTACAGGGCCAAACTGTACCTCATACATAAAGCTGGATTAGCCACTGCTAGTTCTCACTATCTACCCTCCTCTACTGCTCACATATCTTCACCAACCTACGTAAGGCTAACAAAATAGCTAAGTTTGGTGCCAATCATCCCCATAAAACTCATCATTGCTCCATTCGTCAACAACTCAACTGGCTAGAACTTCCCAATCTGTAAACACTAAACAAACGTACCTTTGCCCATAAAGTCAAACACAACTCCAGTAATTGCCCTGCAATCGCAAGCCTCGTCCAACTTAACTCTAACTGCAGGTCCCTTAGGTCTTCTGACAGACTAATGCTAAAAGTTTCCCAGTCTCACAACTATCACGGCGACTCCCTCTATTCCTATAAAATAGCTAAGGACTGGAGTGCTCTTTCTAAGCACAACCAAAATAATCCCAACATGTCCTCATTTAAAAAAAGCCTAAAAGCCTATCTCAATAGCTACTGGCTCTGCCCCTGTACTGCTCCTGGCTAATTTCTTTCTCCAATTACTTTACAACCCCCTTTTTACGCATCTTCTCTCCAACACTTTTAAGCAGCTAGTGCTTATAATCCCATGTTTTTTTTTTCTAACGGACTTTGCTTATTCTGTGATAGAATTTGTTTATCTCTGTATTATACAATACTACAGGCAGTCATGTCCAGCTGTTGCTTATGTAACGTTAATTGCAATGTTTTGCTAATTTTTGTGTTCCCGATTACTTGTTTTTTCTTATGTAACTTTGTTAATTGCATTGTTTTACTAATATCTGTGTTCTTGACTACTTGGTCTCTTAACCAATTGTTAGTGTACTAGAGCTTTTCTCCCCGGGTCTCCACTGAAAATGGGCTACTTGCCAAGTTGGACACTACCCCGGTTAACAAATGTAAATTAATAAATAAAATTACTTTAAAATGGACAAACATGGGAAAAAACAACCTTCACTGAATCAGGAGGTTTCACTCCACTACAACAGTGATCGCCACATAATTTTTCTTTAAAATGTCTCTGTTCATATTTGTGAAGCATTACAAACTAGATTCACAGAGCAGGGAAGAACATGCTTTACAAGGGCTTTTCTGAGTGGAATACTTGGACACCTTTTCAATTTCCTGGATAACCTTGAGGAAGGGGCACTGATGAGACTACTTACCCATATGTCACTAACTACTGCACTACCACCCCTGAAGAAGTAGAGTGGATACATGAGACTCCTATCTTAACCACAGTAATTAGCACAAAAGGTTTAAGTCTATGAGTTAAAAAGAATCATACTGTAGTACTGAGATGATTCCCTTAATAATCACTTGCAAAATATGACCCAGAGTAACTCAATTAACCAGACACTACTGCCAGGAACAAGTCACTATGCCTACGTTCACCTGATTAAGAAATTAATAAAAAAAGAAGTTATGTCTTACCATAACGTTCCATCTGTATTGTTGATCCTCGTTCAGTCATTATGCATGGGTATCGGTTCTGAGCACAGAACCGAGCCGGCCATTTTCCAAGCTTGCATCAGCTTCAAATTCTCGAGCTAAACTCTTACCCACAATTCCCCTCTCCCTGTTACCTCAGATTGAGTTTGTAAGTTAAAAAGGTAGAGGCTACCTCTGGTCAAATAACCTAACAGAACCGGATGGTGAGATCCACTAGAAACCACAGGAGGGGGAAGGAGGGAGGGTCGTAATGACTGAACGAGGATCAACAATACAGATGGAACATTATGGTAAGACATAACTTCTTTATCTGATCTTGTTAATCCTCGTTCATTCCTTATGCATGGGACAGAGTCCCCAGCTACCTCTATTCCTGGGAGGCTCTCATGAAAGGACATTCCTGAGCACCGTAGAACTAAAAGATGCTCTTCCCCTGGAGGCCAAATCCAATTTGTAATGACTGATGAAGGTATGAGGCGTAGCCCAAGTTGAAGCTGCACAGATGTCATATAAAGAAGCTCTGGCATGGAAGGTAGGAGAAGTTGCCACCGACCTTGTTGAATGAGCTTTCATGGTAGTAGGCAACGAGATATTACGTTGTGTATAAATAAAGGTCACACGGTCCTTCAACCATTTAGCTAATGTGACCTTAGCAACAGCAGATCCTAATCTAGGTCCAGAAAAGGCCAAAAATAACTGGTCAGATTTACGAAAGGGTTTAGTCCAGTTTAAGTAAAAATGGATTTGCCTGTGTATATCTAGGGTACGTAGGCAATACTCTCCTCTGTTTGAATGATTGGGAAAGAAAACTGGCAATTCAATGGCTTAATTAATGGACATTTCAGAGATCACTTTAGGCAGAAATGATGGATTAGTTCTCAGAGACACTCTATCTCTATGAAAAATCAAGTATGGACTCTTGATACATAAAGCTTGAAGTTCAGAAATACGTCTGGCAGAAGTAATAGCAACCAAAAAAAAGGTTTTCCATGACAAATACTTGAGGTCGCAAGAAGCGGCTGGTTCGAAAGGTGCCATTGTCAGAGCTTGTAGAACTATTGATAAATCCCATGGTTGAATAGGTTCTCTAAAAGGTGGCTTCAGATGATTCACACCTTTTATGAAGGTCTTGCACAATTTATGTGACATAAAGAAATCTTGGACACCCTCATGAAAATTAGAAATCGCAGCCAAATGAACTCTAATGGTAGAGGCTGACAGACCCGACTGAAACAGGTCGGCCAGATAGTCTAGTATTATCGACACTGGTGCTGAAAAAGGGTCTACTTGTTTATCTTTCAGCCAACAGGTAAATCTTTTCCACTTGCTCAGATAAGTAATTCTAGTGGAAGACTTACAAGAAGCAATGAGAATATCACATACTGGTAAAGAAAGATCATTCTGCCTGGCAATCAAGGGAATTGGAGTAGCCAAGCCGTTAGCTTCAGGCTGTTCAGGTTGGGATGAATCAGGTTCTGTGGGTGTGAGATCAACTCCGGGGTTGGATGGAGAATCCATGGTCGATCTAGTAGGTGAGGCCAAAGGAAGGGGAACCAAATCTGTCAGGGCCAATATGGTGCTATGAGGATAACCTTGCTCTTCAACCATCAGGCTTTCTTCTGAAACTGGGGAATGAGGAGAAAGGGTGGAAATGCATAGAGAAGACCAGAGGGCCAATTGTGGACTAGAGCGTCCCTGGGTGACTGTCCCAGAGGGGGAATCAGGGCGACGTAGTTGCTGTATTTGTAGTTGGTCGAGGATGCAAAGAGGTCACAGCAAGGACGGCCCCAGTGGTGGAAGATCTCTGCTACTATCAAGGGATTCAGGGACCACTCGTGAGGTTGAAGAATGCACCTGCTGAGTCCGTCTGCTATCACGTTGGAACTCCCAGGAATGTGCGTTGCTAGAAGAAAACGGTTGGTAGCCATCGCCCATTGCCATATCCTCATGGCCTCTCGACAAAGGGGGTAAGATTTAGTTCCACCTTGCATGTTGATGTACCAGACCACCGTCATGTTGTCTGATTGAATCACAATTGTCCCAGACGGCAGCAGGGGATGGAATGCTTGCAATGCCAGAAGCACCGCCCTCAGCTCTAGAACATTTATATGCAGATGGGCCTCCAGGTGGGACCAAGTGCCTTGGACTGTGTGTCCCTGACATAGCCCCCCCCACCCCATCAGGGAGGCGTTCGTGGTCAGTGTGGCCTTGCGTTGCTGGGGGGAGAAGGGGCGAGACCATTGTGACAGATTGTGTGTCATCCACCAATTTAAATCTTGTTTGCACCTGTGGGTTACTCGAATCATGGCTGAAAGAGGATGCTGAAAAGGATACCATTGGGTGAGAAGTAGCCATTGTAGAAGCCTCATGTGAAACCTGGCCAGGGGAACAATGGTGATGGAGGCTGCCATGGAACCCAACAGCTGTAGAACCGAATGAGCCGTGGATTTTTCCTTTGAAAGGATTGGAATTAGTTGTTCCTTTATCCTTAAAATTCTGTGCTCTGGAATAGCAGCTCTGCAGTTTTTTGTGTCCAAGATAACCCCTATGAATTCTGTCGACTGAGATGGGGTGAGATTGGATTTCTGCCAGTTTATGGTTATGCCTAGCCTTTGAGCAGCGAGGAGAGAGTATGCCAGGGCTTTTTCCAGTAGATGTCTGGTGGGGGCGGAAATGAGCCAGTCGTCTAGGTATGGAAACACCTGGAATCCTTGAAGTCGCAAGTGAGCTGTGACAACTGCCATGCACTTTGTGAACACTCTGGGGGCTGTAGAGAGTCCGAAGGGCAGTACTCTCAACTGGTAGTGACTGGCTCCCGCACGGAAGCGCAGAAATCTTCTTGATGGCCTGTCCACCTTTATGTGGTAGTATGCATCTTGAAGATCTACAGAGCACATCCAATCATCTTTTTCCAAAAGCGGGAGGATAGACTTTATCATGACCATCCGGAATTTTTGAACTCTCACAAACTTGTTCAATACACTGAGATCCAAAATTGGTCTCCAGTCCCCAGTTTTCTTTGGCACCAAAAATAGTCTTGAGTAGAATCCGGATCCTATCTGGTCTGGAGGGACTATTTGGATGACTCTTTTTCTTAGCAGCTTTTCTATCTCTAGTGCTGTTTCTTCCCTTTGACTGGGTGGAATGTCGGGAAGATTTTTTGAAGGGATGGGACAAAGATCGAAGGGGATATGATAACCTCTGGTTATGATCCTTTGTACCCAAGAATCGGTGGTGATGGTTAGACAGGCAGAAGGATACAAGGAGAAACGTCCCCCAACCACCTCCAGAGGAAAGGAGTTGGGCCGCTCTTCAGGAGCCCTGGTAGGACTGACCAGGGAAAGAATCCCTGGAACCCTGGTTATGCGGTCCCCCTCTGCTCCGAAAGGAGCGTCTTCCCTGTGAGTTTCCCCCTCTGCCTCTGGGAGAGAACTCGGCCTGTGTGTCACAGAAAGGACCCTGAGATTTTTTGAACCATATCTTCCCACTCTTTTGGTTTCGGGAGAAAGCACGTTGAGGGGAAGAATAACAGACACCTACGGCAGAAAGGGTCTTACCATCCCTGTTCACATCTGGCAAGTGTGCTTTTAACTTTGGGCCCAAACAACGAGGAGGGCTCAATGAGGGCATTAAGAAAAGAAGACTTAAAAGGTTCCGTGAAGTTGCACAAGCGCATCCAGGCATGTCATCTCAAGACCGCAGCTGAACCCGCCACTCTAGCTGCTCCTTCTGATGCGTGAGATATCAGTCGCATAGAGGAGTTAGATATAGACTCAATGGTGGCCAGCTGAGAGGCCACTTTGTCACGGACCTCATCAGACATTGCACCAGCCAAGGTTTCAGAGAGCTCAGGAACCAGATTCCTTTGAAGCCTGGTAAAATGTGCCATATAATTCAGGGACCTGATAGCAAAGGTCGCTGAAGCAAAGGTGCGCTTCCCTATCCTGTCCAGGGCCCGGGACTCTCTGTTAGGCGGATGGTCAGTATGGCTTTCTCCTTCTGCCAGATCCTTACTAGTTGCAGCCGCAACCACCAAAGCATCCACAGGAAGACCTTTGGACCAATGGGGATCCGAAGCAGGAGGGGACAAGATCTTATCTGGCCTCTGGGGAATAGCTTCAACGGTATGAGGGGCCTTCCAAGCATGCTGCACGATGAACCGGACAAGTTCATCGGCAGGTGGAGTAATCCAGGAGGTAGGGGACCGGGCACAAAAGGCCTGCAGGACCACAGATTCCTCAGGGGTCGGATTAGAGGACTGCAAGTCACCTCTCTGTTTCAGGATTTCAAGGCTATCGCCAAAGGATACCTCAGAGGGTGACTGAGGGGATCCTTCCCCCTCATCGAAATCTGTGTCTTCGGTGAGGGACTCCTCTGTGGAGTCCATGTACTTCCTCTTACACTAACTTTTCCGGTGGACCTCCTCAGCGAGAGAAGCTGGGGAAGACAACAGAAAGGGGGATTCCTGAGGGAATATGTCCTGCGGCCCTTGCACCCAGTGTCTGCTAGATGCAACTTGTGAAACCAGTGTACCAGAGGAGGGTGGAGGTATAGACAGTCCGGTATCGCCAGCAGCAGCGAAAGCCTTTTCCATCAGTTGGAAGGCTGGTCCACCCGGAGAGGAGTGTTATGTCTAGGACAGGGGGCACTCCTCCCCTAAGTGGCTCAGCCTGCCGACCCGGAGTCCCTGGATGTCTGTGGAGCAGCAAGCTATACGTGTCACAGCTGACATCCTGGGTCGTAGCAAAATGTTCCTGCCACGAAGGCAACTGCGGTTCCTTAGTGAGATCCATAAAGGGAACCGCAGAAGGGGAAGACTGTGCTATATCCACAGACTTCAAAGGCAATGAAGGAGGAGAATAAGAAGGTGTCTTTGGAGATGGGTGATCACCTCCCAAGGAAGGATAGTTCTTGAGGGGTGGAATACCTCTGGCCAAGAATGCCTGGTCCACAAGACGCAACACATCATGTTCGGAAAGGCTTCTAGTGGACCTCACAGAGACTGAGGGAAAAACAGGCCTGTCCACAAAAGAGGCAGACTTGGTGCCCATCTCATCTGACCACACCGAGGACAACGGTGCCGAGAAAGACTGGACTACTGTTGTCTGCACCGAAGAAGTCATCGGTGCTGAGGTCATTGTCTGCACCGACGCAGGGATCGGTGCCAAAGTGGTTGTCGGTGCCAAAGCTGGAAACAACAAAACTGGAGTCAACAATAAAGGCCTCATTTCCGAGGAAGATCTCAGAGCTGACACGGTCAAGGTCTGCGCCGACTGAACAGTCGGTGCCGATACAGTGGTAATGGTCTGAACCGAGGAACCCCTCAGTGCCGATATGTAGAAGGCTGCAGGAGAGGACGGAGCCGAAGGCCTCGGTGCCGAAGGTCTAAGCACCGAAAGCACTGGGGCTGACTGAGAGAGCTCCGGAGCCGAAATTTTAGCCTTTTTAGGTTTTGGTTGGTGAGAGTCCCCAGCCGGGGACGAAGGCAAGGATTTAGCCTTAGTAGAAACATCCATTTTCTTATGGGCTTTAGGAGGGGTTGAGACCTCTGACCCAGAAATAGCCTCTGAAAAGGGAGATTTTAGAAGTCCCTTCAGTATCAGCTTATTTTGCCTTTCTAACAAAGTTCTATTAGAAAATTTCTCACAAATAGTACAAGGTGGTTCAACAGATAAATGGGAAGCTCTCAAACAATAGACATACAAAGAGTGTGCATCAGAAGTAGGCAGTTTGTGTCCACAATCAGAACACCGCTTAAACCCCGGACTACCTTTTTTATCTGCCATATTAATTAACAGAAAAATAATAACAATGGTACAAGAGAGTACCCGAAGGTATGAAAGAGAAAGGGAAAAAGATTACCAATGATGGTAAAGTGAAAATACCTTGCGGTAAAAGTAGTAAGTAAAAGTCAGAAAAACCTGAGGAATTTATGAACGCTAAATGCGATAGGGTAAGAGACAATAAAATATCAACTTTTCTGACAGAAAAGTAATTTGTAAAGCAATTAAACAACACTTGACTGTACTTAGCTCAAGAGAAGTAGCTTGAAACGACCAGATGGCAACACGGCAAACGAAATCTGGGGTAACAGGGAGAGGGGAATTGTGGGTAAGGGTTTAGCTCGAGAGTTTGAAGCTGACACGAGCTTGGAAAATGTCCAGCTCAGTTCCGAGCTCTGAAACGATACCCATGCGTAAGGAATGAATGAGGATTAACAATATCAGATTAAGTGTTATCTTCTAATTGGACTGATTTACAGATCAGAAGTTAACATCTTATGTTATCATCTCAATAACATATAGAGAAGCAAAGACTTTGAAAGTCAGTAAGGACTGTATAGCATAGCCAGTTTATGCAATATTTACTGGATAAACAGCAGGTCCTAGAGCTTAACCAACAACCCCCCACTCCCCAAATCCACATAAGGATAGCCTTATGCACATCACATATTCTCTGTAAGACAAAATAAAGTCACCTAAAATTGGTACTTTCACAAAACCTAAGCCTTAGCTTCCCTCTGAATACACATCATAACATAAAAACCCATAAACGTTAAAGGAAATTAACTTGTTACTTTGTTAAAATATCTGTAAAGCAAGACTTTTAAGTAGAATACAAGATGACAGTGCAGGAAAGCATTTAAAATTGTCACTGAAAACTAACTTTAAAATGCCCTGCTGTTCAAAACTTCTAAAAAATAAAGTATGGGTTGACAAAATAACCTAAATAAAGTAGGAAAATGTTGATAACTTCATTAAAATTAAAACAAAGCAAACACCAGTCAAATTTTATAGTTTTAACTAAATCCAGAAACAGAACTATGAAAATGATCAGAACTATAGTGATCTACTGCAAATACCTCTTTAAATAATAGTTTTGCTTTTCCTTCCTTTCTGATTGTTTTAATTAAAATGACTTTTTTCCTAGTGCTTTGTTTTCTTTTCTGAAAATTTTATCTTCAAAAATACCAACAATAAAGAGGTAAGAGTCCAAAAGTACAGAAAAATGTGACAGTTTGCAGGAAAACAATGAATGCAATGCCTGAGAGATGTGATTTCTATTCAGAAAGAAACATTATGATTAATTGCAGGAAAAGAAATAAAACATGAATACTTGCATAAAAGAGACTCACACAAGCAGCAAAGCATTAAGTAAGCAGCACAGCAACTGTATAAAAACTCATCCAGTCAGCCGGAATGAGATCATTCTGTTAGCCAGTTAATCTATCAAGGATTTTGCCCTCCACCTGGACATAACAAAAGCTGTAATAAGCATTAAACTTACCTGCCTTTGCCATATGTCCTTGTCTAAATTTCCATGCTGAAGAATAAAATCCTTTTTACTCTGAATTGAAGTAGTGCTTGTTGGGAAGCTATTTCTTGCCTCCACTTACATATCATGGTAAGCTTTGTCTGTTCTCCCTAACTAAGCTAACAAAAGTAATAAAACAATTGTGATCTGAACTCTGAATGTTCACTGCGTGGCTGATTTAGAGTACAAAAACACCTTCAGTGATCACTGTAGACAAGCTACAGGAATTCACTATCCACACCACTACAAGCCAATTAATATGTGATTTGGCAAACAAACCACTATCAACCAATCAATATTTGATGCGGATATCCCACCACTGCCAAACAATTAATATGTGACGCCCATGCAGTGGCTCAGTAATCAAGGAGCCTCATACCTCACCACTAACACCAGTGAGGGGCGTCTACATTAGCAGGATAACAAGTACACACACAGTAAAGTACAATTTCCCTTAAGAGCACACAGAGATCACAGTCAGGCTGGGGCCTGTTTCTCCCCCTCTCTCCAAATCCGCAGTAAGACACCCCACTGACACACCTATAAGGTTTAGATCTCAGCCGAGTGGTCAAGCCAAAACCTCCAGCACCTTCTTTGTCCAACCACTGCTCCATGTCCTTGCCCAAGTAGCTGACACACACACACGCACGCACACACACACACACACACACACACTTTGAGATTTGAGTTATATACAAACACACAGACACTCCTGGGGAAAGCTGACACAGGTTCTCCAGCTATGCCCCCTTCTGCACAGACTATAAGGTAGAAATCACTGCCACCAACCACTACTTATCAGCTACTAATAAGTCCCTTCCCAAAGGGTGACCAATTCTACTGTGTAATGTTGAACAGGCACCAAAAGACACAAACGCTGTGCAAAAATAAGGCAGGTAGCGCTTCACTTCAATAGCTGAATCACTCAAATCCAATGTTGGTAGTAGAAACACACTTTATTCATAAAAAAATATGACAGTCTGTAAGCACTTTAATTTAAGGCTATGTTAAACTTCATCAGACAATTTAAAAACCATTACATCATATTCTTTTATACAAGTACTCATTAATTAATTGGACCCATGATACATTGATTAATTAACTAACTACTATGCATGCTACTTCATTGCTATTATAAATAAATACATTCATAAATACTTTTAAAATACTTAAAATTAATTAATTCTTAATGCTGAAAGATAAAAAAGTAATGAAATAAATTTAATATGATGTGCTTAAGTGTAAAATTGAATAAAAATCTTTTAAAATATGTAAAGCTTATGTCCATTTAAGAATTATGTATATAAAAAGATATATAAAAATATATGTTGTGAACATGTATTTTAGGTGTATATACACACTTAACTATGATAATAATATAGAAAGATTTGTCATGAAATAGCATAATCAACCAATTTTCTTTCTTTCCAATGCTTTTAATTTTAGTATTAGGGCTATAGAGCTACGCTCATTTATTCCAGGCCAGTTATCGGCTTGTACTTTTATTTGCCATTTTAATTCTTTTAGCTCTAATTGCGCAGCCCATGGCTTCTTATCTTCAATTTCTACATGGTCAATAGCCATGAAAGAAAATTGGTGGTCAGTGTATTCACCAATGTGCTTTGCCAAAGCATTATTTAATAAACTACTTTTGACTTCCAATTGTGTTTACTATGTAAACTGAATTTTTTATTTCTAAGATAAAAATCGTCACCCGTCTTTGGCCGGGCATTCAAGATGTAAAATAGTCTACAGAAAAGATTTAAAGAAATTCTCAAACAAACAACTCGAATGCCCGGCCAGTTGAATATAGGTATGTCAAAATGTGGGGCATGTCATTGATGCCATAAAGTAAAGACGGGTGACAATTTTTATCTTAGAAATAAAAAATTCAGTGTACATAGTAAATACAATTGCAATTCAAAAGCAGTTGTTTATTTAGCTACATGCAATTCATGTCCAATTTTTTATATTGGAAAAACAGATAGACAGTTGTCCCAAAGAATACACGAGCATGAATAAGAAGTTATGTACCTACCATAACGTTCCATGTTAGTTGTCTTCTTCTCGCCTTCTTTCTTGCTGGTTGGGTTCGCAGCCGATCCTCGGCTCCAACTCGGCCATCTTCAAAAGCTCGAGAGCTGCTTACTGGCTTGAGGCCCCCCTATATCCCATGATGCCTGGCGCTAGATACCCAGATCTCGTTTGGTAAACCTAACTACAGACATAATAATAATAACAATTATAATAATAATAACCCAGTAAAACGTAGTAGGATGCCTGAACCTACTGGAGAGACTGATAGTGGAAGCCAGAGAAGACTCAGCCAGTGATAAAAAAACATAAGAAACTCTTCTCGGTCTACTAGGAAAGGGGGACAGAGGGTGGGACGCAAGAAAGAAGGTGAGAAGAAGACAACTAACTTGGAACGTTATGGTACGTACATAACTTCTTAATGTTAAGTTGTCTATCTCGCCTTCATTCTTGCTGGTTGGGACAGAGTCCCTAACACCTCAATCCTGGGTGGCTCATTGGAACAGACTCTTCAGAACAGTGGAACCAAAATCAATAAAGGTATGTGGATTAGCCCATGTAGCTGCCGCACAAATAGTTTCCACTGGTAATCTGGCTTGAAAAGCCACACAAGTAGCTAGAGCTCTGGTGGAGTGATCTTTGGGTTTAGCAGGGAGCTCTTTTTTTCTCAACTGATAAATAAAAGTAATAGTAGAAGTCAACCATCTAGATAAGGTGTCTTTTGACACCAGTAAGCCTTGTTTTCCCTCAGCGTAGGACAGGAACAACTGGTCTGATTTTCTGGTTTGCTTGGTTCTATGCAGGTAAAGGTGTAATTGTCTATGAACGTCCAACTGATGTAACTTGTATTCTGCCTTGTTGGAATAATTTGGAAAGAACACAGGTAGTTCAATGGACTGATTCAAATTATAATCAGAAGTAACCTTTGGAAGAAAGGAAGGGTTAGTCCGAAGAGAAACTCTATCTTTGTGAAAAACTAAGTAAGGAGGATGAACACAAAGAGCCTGAAGTTCAGAAACTCTTCTAGCCAACGTAACTGCAACCAAAAGAAGGGTTTTCCAAGAAAGAAACTTCAAGGAGCAAGAAGCTGCCGGTTCAAAGGGGGGTAGTATTAGGGAAGCTAAAATCAAATTTAGATCCCACGGAGGCGGGGGATCTCTTACTGGGGCCCTGAGTAGAGTGGTCCCTTTAAGAAAGGCTTTACAAAGCTTATGGGACATGATGCTTGAATCAGATAGGCCCGTATGAAAATTTGTAATTGCAGCTAGCTGAACTCTAATCGTGGCAGATGAGGATCCAGTTCGAAAAAGTTCTGCTAGAAATTCGAAAACAGAGTCCACAGGGGCTGAAAAAGGGTCTATATGTTCTTGGTCTCTGCCCATAAGGAAAAACGTTTCCACTTACTAGCATAAGTTTTTCTAGTGGTGGACTTATGCGAGGATAAGATGATTTCATGCACCGAATGGGAAATGTTAGGAAGCCTGGCTAATGTCGGAAGTGGAGAAACCAAGCTGTGAGCTGGAGAGAATGAAGAGATTGGTGCAGCCCGCCCGATTGATGGATCAGGATGTCTGGAATTGGGTCCAGGGTTGCTCCAGAAGGTGATGATGCAGGAAAGGGAACCAAATTTGTCGAGGCCAGTAAGGGGCAATGAGGATCATTTTGCATCCCAATGTGGTAGCCTTCTGAATTAGTTTGGGAATCAGGGAAAACGGAGGGAATGCATAAAGAAGTCCCTGAGGCCAATCGTGAACTAGAGCATCTCTGGGGAAGTGTCCGGGAAGAGGGAGGAGAGAGAGGAACTTGTCGCACTTGCTGTTGAAGGGGGTGGCAAAAAGGTCGCAGCAAGGCTGACCTCATTTGTGGAAGATTTTGTCCGCCACAGTCTGATTGAGAGACCACTCGTGAGGCATGAGAATTGCTCTGCTCAGCCTGTCCGCTATAACGTTGGACTTCCCAGGGATGTGCGCTGCTATCAGAAATAGTTGGGAAGAGATCGCCCACTGCCAAAGTCTGAGTGCTTCTCGACATAAGGGATATGACTTGGTTCTGCCCTGCTTGTTGCTGTACCATACCACTGACATATTGTCTGTATGAATTGCAATAGTCCCAGTGGGAAGAGAGTCCTGAAGAGCTTGCAACGCTAAAAGCACGGCTCTCATCTCCAAGACATTGATATGCAGATGGTACTCGTGAGGCTGCCAGGTGCCTTGGACTGTTCTGCCCTGAAAATGCCCCCCCACACACACCTGATCAGGGAGGCGTCCGTGGTCACCGTAGCTACTGGAGGAGGAAGAACAAATGGTTTGCCCTGGTGTAATGATGGTGAAACCATCCACCAAACAAGTTGGCTTTTGCATGACTGAGTGATCAATATCATGTGAGACAATGGGAGTTGCTGGAAAGACCACTGCGTGAACAGCATCCACTGAAGAATCCTCATGTGAAAACGTGCAAGGGGGACTAGTATTATAGCCGCTGCCATGAGACCCAAAGTTTTTAGGAAGAATCTGGCCTGAATCCTTTTGCATCCTAATAAGGCCTGGACATGCTGTCGAATGGTTAACACTCTGTCTACTGGGAGAGTGGCTGACATGTCCTTTGTGTTTAAGTTTGCACCTATAAAGGTAATAGATTGACAAGGCGACAATGCAGACTTTTCGAAATTTATTGTGATGCCTAGAGTGGAGCACATTCGGATGGTGTAGTCTCTGGCTTGCAGCAGGTGATGCCTGGTGGTTGCAGTAAGGAGCCAGTCATCTAAATATGGAAACACCTGGAATCCTTGCCGTCGCAAGTGAGCGGTGACTACTGTCAAACATTTGGTGAACACCCTGGGGGCTGTGGTGAGACCAAAGGGCAAAGCTCTGAACTGATAATGACTGGCTCCCAGCCGGAAGCGGAGGAATCTTCTGGAGTGTTTGTGCATTTTGATATTGTAGTACAGTTCCTGAAGATCTATGGAGCACATCCAATTGTCCTGACCCAGAAAGGGTGAAATGGACTGTAGCGTGACCATCCGGAACTTCGTTCTTTGCACAGACCTGTTTAGTCTGCTGAGATCCAGAATGGGTCTCCAGTCCCCTGTCTTTTGGTACCAAAAAGAACATTGAGTAAATTCCGGATCCTTGTTGGTCTGCTGGGACTGATTGGATGGCTCTTTTCCTTAGCAGTTTTGAAATTTCTTGAACTGCCTGATCCCTTAGATTGGGTGGAACACCTGGAAGGGACTTGTTGGAAAGGAGTGGAGTGCGAAAGAAGGGGATTTTGTAGTCTTCGGATATTATAGAAAGTACCCATTTGTCTTGTGTTATACTTTGCCAGGCTTTTGGGTACAGCGATAATCTTTTCCCCGACTGCCTCCGAAGGTGGACAGTTGGGCAGCACTTCAGGGATGCTGGAAGGGCTTGTCAAAGAAGGATTCTCTTTGGCCCTGATTTTGCGGACCCCCTCTGCCCCTAGGGCGGCATCTATTGTTGTTCCCTCCTCTGCCCCTGGAGGGGAACTCTCCACGTGTGTCAGGCACGGCTCCCTGGGACTTCCGGAACCACATTTCCCACTCTTCTGACCCTTGGGATACGGTCTTGAAGGAGTGGAAAAACGGACTCAAATGGCAGAGAGAGTCTTGCCTTCCTGCTCACACCTGGTAAGGGTATCCTTCACCTGTGGTCCAAACAGAGCAGAACCATCAAAGGGGGTGTTGGTGAAAGACGCCCTGAAGGGTTCCGCAAAGTTGCATAGCTGCATCCAAGCGTGTCTCCTCAAAGCCACACCTGTGCCTGCGGCCCTACTCGCTCCATCGGCTGCATAAGAGATGAGCCGCATGGAGGAGTTTACTACAGAATTTAGAGTAGCCAGCTGGGAGGCAATCTTAGCCTGAGCCCCCGCAGCTGATGGATCTTGAAGGGTATCTCCTAACTCTTTAAGGAGATCCCTTTGAAGGCGGGTAAAATGGCACAAATAGTTCAGAGACCTCATGGAAAAGGTCGCTGAGGAAAACATCTGCTTCCCATATCTGTCCATCATCCTAGATTCCTTGTTAGGGGGATGGACAGATGAAGAAGTTTCAGCCAACTCCTTTTTAGTGGCCGCTGCTACCACCATGGCATCAACGAGAACACCCTTGGTCAGAAATTGCTTGTCCTGAGGGGCAGTGATGAATTTTGTGGGCCTGCGGGGAATTGGTTCCATTGTGTCTGGAGCTGACCATGCCTTTCGAGCCACCACTGACATCAGTGGATCGAAAGGCGGAGACAACCAGGAGGTGGAGGGTTGGGAACCAAACGTGTCCAGGAATACCAACTCATCCTCGGAAGGGTTAAGGGTAGTCCAGTTCCCCCTCTGCCTAAAGATTTCAAGGATGTCTGAGAAGGAGACATCCTCAGAGGGGGATCTCGGGGACCCTTCCAACTCCTCCAAGCCGGTATCTAAAGTGACAGACTCAGGTGAGTCTACATGCTTCCTCTTGCATTTCCTCTTTCGAGGGGGCTCCTCTGAATGAAAGGGGGAGGCCTCGGAAGAGGAAGATACACCCAATGGAGTGCCCTGGAGTGCTTGTTCCCCACGCCTGGCGTCTGGAGGAGGGGCAGGCACCATGGGGGGAGGAGCCAATGGGGCTGACCATGAGGCTGACTCAGATGCCAGCACACTCCTCATGACCTCGAAGGCACCCCTTCCCAATGCCGGAGAAGGCTCCGGCTCCGTAGAGACCGGAATCCTTCTCGGCACCGAGAAAGACGGCTCCGAAGCCGATGTAGGAGCCGAACTCACCTGCGCCGAAGCTCTGAGAGGGAGAACAGGGTCAGACAAGGGTCCGATGCCACTCGCCCCCTCGCAGCTGACGAGGGAGTCCCGGCGCCCAGATCCCTCCAAGGATGGCACCATGGAAGAGATCGGAGCCGATGACGGAACCGAAAGGGGAGGTATCGGTGCCGACAGACCCACGGTTCCAGCCACAGCATGCTCCGGCTCCGAACTCAAGGGATGAGTCGAAGGAGGAACTATTGTAGAAACAGGTAGAGCTGAACCCTGATGAGGGGGGCTGGATAGCATTTTGGCCAGGGCCTGCGACTTTAAAAGCCTGCTCACCACTCTCTCCAAATCATGGTCAGATAGCCTAGATGACCGAGAAGAGTGGGATCAATGACTCTGCTCAGATTGCAATAAGGGAGACCCTGGAGCCGAGTGTATTGACTCCAAGGATGGTGACCTGGAGCGTTTTCGACTCCCTGAAGATTCCGACGGGAGGGTCAGAGCCGACTGGGAAATAGGTACTTCGGCTCCAGCCAGAGCTGAAGTTGATGTAGAGATAGGTACTTCAGTTCCAGCCGGAACCGAAGTTGAAGCAGAAGCCATAACCGGCGACGGCTCCGAACTGGGAGCCGACGGCTTCGATGGCCTAGAAGGTTTCACTGACTGAGTCTTTGCCGGTGATCCTTCAGGTTTAAGCAAACCCCTAAGGATAAGCTTATTCCTACACTCCTGCAGGACTCTTGGACTAAAGGCGTGACACACCGAACAAGAGTCCTGCAGGTGTAGGGAGCCCAAGCAGTAGACACAAGAAGTGTGACCATCTGTCAGTGAAATTTTCTGACAGCATGAGTCACACTTCTTGAATCCTGACACTTTAGTGTCTTTAGACATTCCTGTAAAGGAAAAGCACAATACTAATAAAGAGTACTAAGGGGGAATTGGTAACTAGAAAAACACACATACACAGTCCACACAAGTTACCACACCCAAACAGCACACACACAAAAATAGTATAAGATAGCCTAAAACTAACCTACAAATACTACAATTTTTATAGAAAGAATTTACAATGTTAAAGATAAGCCACTAACTAAAATGGCCTACCCTAACTGAAGGGGGGAGGGAGGAGAAAAAAAACTCGCTAATAAGAAAACGAGTTTTCAAGGGGGGTTAAACACTAGGAATACCTACAACTATGAAAAAAAAGTAAATATTTAAACCAATAATATATAATAAACCCTAATATATAGTAATAAAGTGAAAAATATATGACCTGAGCCAGTAAATGCAACCTCGTAGCGAAAGCGGCAAACGAGATCTGGGTATCTAGTGCCAGGCATCATGGGATAAAGATGGCCAAGTCAGAGCCGAGGATCGGCTCCAAACCCAATCAGCAAGAATGGAGGCGAGATAGACAACTTAACATTATGCTATTAAGAAAAATAAGTTAAATAATGCTTTGGCAAAGCACATTGGTGAATACAATGACCACCAATTTTCTTTCATGGCTATTGACCATGTAGAAATCGAAGATAAGAAGCCATGGGGTGTGCAATTAGAGCTAAAAGAATTAAAATGACAAATAAATGTACAAGCCGATAACTGGCCTGGAATAAATGAGCATAGCTCTATAGCCCCAATACTAAAATTAAAAGCATTGGAAAGAAAGAAAATTGGTTGATTATGCTACTTCATGACAAATCTTTCTATATTATTATCATAGATAAGTGTTTATATACATCTATAGCACATGTTCACAACATATATTTTTATACACTTTTTTATATAGATCTTTTTATATACATAATTCTTATATGGACATAAGTTTTACATATTTAAAAGATTTTTATTCAATTTTACGCTTAAGCACATCATATTAAATTTATTTCATTACTTTTTTATCTTTCAGCATTTTTAAAAGTATTTTAAAACTATTTATGAATGTATTTATTTATAATAGCAACAAAGTAGCATGCATAGTAGTTAGTTAATTAATCAATTTATCAAGGGTCCAATGAATTAATGAGTACTTATATAAAAGGATGTGATGTAATTTTTTTAATTGTCTGATGAAGTTTAACATAGCCTTAAACGAAAGCGCTTACAGAGTGTCATATTTTTTTATGAGTAAAGTGTGTTTCTACTACCAACATTGGATATGAGTGATTCAGCTATTGAAATTCAGATCTAGCTACTGTGTAATGTTACTGTTATCCAAATAGTAAGTGTGACGAACAGCAAAGCTATTGGAGTGGCTTGTACAGTATCACCAAATGCATGCAAGTACTCTCAGAGTTTGAATTATCTCTACACAAAACAGCCACAGTTGAAAGGTTTAAGAATATTTAATAATAAATAATAAAAACACAAGACAATGCTCATTAATTCAACACAGTGACAATAGAGAGTTCAAAAATCACAGGAAATACTTTAAAACAACATTTTTGGACAGTCTGACATAAATATAGAAAATATCTACACTAATCTGGCTATACTCCTATCTGTCTCTAAGAGAAACTATGTTCTAAATAACTTTACTTACAGAGCAAGGCACAGTGCTGGTGAGTTAACAGGTCTGAAGACAAATACAATATACAATCTTTTCCTCTCTGAGATGGTCTTAAATTTATAATACACATTACTGCCGAGTCATTTCAGATTACACCATTCTTGCCACCTCTACTTAAGTTCCCAGGCTAACAGAACTCAAAATTTGACATTTTTTTATGATCTGCAGCTGCTAGGAAGTCACAGCAATAAAAGACACTTTACATGTGAAACCTAGTAATTATCGCTTAGGACAATAGAAAGAATTTCTAGCTGCAGACATCCTGTCTTCTAGCCTGAGATCGCACACAACTGTAAAATTCTTTACTTATCAGCTTTCTTCCAGCATGGTGCACTATGGTTAAATTTTTGAAGCTTAACACATAACACAGTTTTCTTACATTTGTCAAACAAGCCTGTGGATCATATTAATATTTACAAATGACAAAGAATTATTTATAAAATTCTATCTAGCTAGACTGGCAGCCTTCACAGTGAGTACATAACTCAGGTTCATGGGTTGGTACTAGGCTATCGGCCCTAGGGCCTATACAAGCCTACCCATAACAATTCCCTGGCTATTTCTTCCCACAATATTTACTTCCCTGGACCCCTGTCTAGCAGGGTGACTTACGTGATCCCCGGGCTGAATTTCCTATCTCCCATCCAATCGTCAAGGTTCCTTTTAAAGAGGGCCAAAGAGGTGCTCTGCGTGATGCATGGGCAGTCTATTCCACAGTCTGGGGAGTCTCTGGGTCAGGAACCTATCCCTCCAGCAAGTTTTTTTCACTGTGATGACAAAGTTTAGATCCCTGGAGCATGTGGTTCTGACAGATTTGGATTTCTTTAAGTGTAGCATGTCCAACAGCTCTGGGTTTGACATGGCCTTGTATGTTAAGCAGAGATCGCCTCTGAGTAGACGATATGTGACAGAGTATAGCTGGAGGTGTTTTAGATGGTCAGCATACGGCATCTGCTTTAGGCCTGTGATTCTTTTAGTGAGGTATTTCTGCGGCCTTTCCAGTTGCTGCAGATGTCTTGAGAGGTACATACCAAACGGGGCACTGCATTCTATAATGGGTCTAATGAGGGATGGCTACAGTTGGACAATGACCTCCTTTTTTCTGGATGAAAAGCCCTTAGTGATGAGATGTGCCACATAGAAGGATTTTCTGACTTATAAATCTGATGTCTTTTTCATTCTTCTTCACTTAAGGGACAGAGTCCCCAGCTACACTGACCTTGGGCAGCCCTCATGGAATGATATTCTGTAATACTGCCAAACCAAAGAAAGCTCTGATATCCAATTTGCAATGTGAAGCAAAAGTATGAGTCTTGGACCATGTAGCTGCTGCACAAATGTCAACAGACATTCTTGACCAAAAGGCAGATAAAGTAGCCACGGACATAGTTGAAGGAGTTCGGGGAGGTTTTGTTAATGCCATACCCTTCGGAGAGTAAATCCATGAGATACAATCTGTAATCCATTTAGCTAGGGTAACTTCAGAAACTAGTTAGCCTAGGCAATTTGGAGAGAAAGATACAAAAAGCTGGTCTGATTTTCTAAACTGTTTTGTCCTGTAAAGGTAAAAACGTAGTTGCCTGTGTACGTCAAGGTGGTGCAGCATGTACTGTCTTTTACTGGAAAAATTTGGAAAGAAAACTGGCATGTGAATGGATTGGTTGGTGTTATTTTCAGAATCAACTTTAGATAAAATAGAAGGGTTGGTCTGCATAGAAACCACATCTTTATAAAAAAAACAATGGAAGGGGCTTTGGTGTAAGAGCCTGGAGTTGAGATATTCTTTTTGCAGAAGTTATAGCTACCAAGAAAACCATTTTCCATGACAAAAATTTTAGATCAGATTTGTCTGATGGTTCAAAGGGTTTTTTGTGTTAAACCTTAAAGTACCACACTAAGATCCCAAGGCAGTCAGGGATCTTTTAACGGTGGTCTCAGAAGAAAAATGCCTTTCATAAAAGCTTTACAAAACCAAGAGGAAGCAAATGAAAAAAATGTATTCCCTGTGTGGAAATCTGAAATTGCTGTCAACTGAAGTTTAATTGTAGAGAAACTAGTCCCATCTTTAAAAAAGAGTTGTCAAAAATGAAGAATAGCTGAAATTAGTGCAGAAAATGGATCACTCTCCTTATATGATGCCCAAACAGTGAACCCTTTCCATTTACTTTTATAAATTTTTGGTGGAATCCCTCTGATAAGCCAAAATAATGTCACAAACTGGGAAAGACAGCCTGGACTGTCTAACTGTTACTGGAAATGGAGAAACCATGTAGTCAGCTTGAGGGTCTGAATGTTGGGGTGTTGAATTCCTGATGGGTGGGAGAGGATCCTGAGTAGGCTCCAGTATCCACAAAGGATAATGAAGATGGGACCGCAGAAAGGGGAACCATACTTGCTGAAGTGAGAAGGGAGCAATGAGGATTACTGAGCTCTTCAGCCTGCTTGCTTTCTGCAAAAATCTTGAAATCAAGGGAAAAGGAGGATAAATATAAAGGAGACCAGAGGGCCAAGTGTGTAGAAGAGCATCTCTCGGTGACTCCCCCTGAGGGGCAAGCAGAATGAAGTACTTGCTGCAGGTGTTGTTGAAAGAGGTGGCAAATAGGTCACAGCAAGGTAGGCCCCAACGCCTAAAGATCATATTCACTACCGACTGAAAGACCACTCTTGAGGCATCAGAATGGATCCGCTTAGTTTTGTCCACAAGCAGGTTAGTTTTCCCTGGAATGTGCATCAGAATTAGAAAGTGGTCTGATGAGATCACCCATTCCCAGACCCTCAAAGCCTCTCTGCAAAGGGGATAAGATTGAGTTTCTCCTTGTTTGTTGATCTAAGAGACTACAGACATGTTGTTGGTCTGAACTGCAATAGTCCCAAGGGAAGAGCATCTTGAAATGCCTGCAATACTAAAAGGACTACTCTCCACACTAGGACAATGACATGCAAGTTGGTTTCTTGCGGGGACCACATGTCTTTTACAGTTCTTCCCAAGAAATGCTCTCCCCACCCCAGTTAAGAAGCTAGATACTGAGTTCATTAGAACAAATGGTCTGTATCCACCGCCAAATGTATTGTCTGCAAATCGGGCTAAGTTTTACTTGAAAAGACAGAGGTTGATATAGAATGGACCGATGTACAGCTAGACTCCACTGGAGGACCCACATAAAGAAGCTTGGAAGAGGAATAGTATTATGGCAGTGGACATCAACCCAAGTGCTCGCAACACTAATCTTGCAGAGATGGATGGGAAAGGATAGCCTGAACCTGGTTTCTAATGAAAATAATGCAGTGGAGAGGTAAAGATTATATCCATGTTGTTGTGTCCAAAACTGTCCAGATGAATTCCAGACTCTGAACTGGTGCAAATTTTGATTTGGCAAGATTTATCGTAATGCCCAAAGTGTTGCAAATCTGGAGCAAATAATCCCTGGCATGTTGTAATTGATGCTTGGAGGGGGCAGAGAGGAGCCAGTCCAGCCATGGAAACACCTGGAATCCCTTCAGTCTCAAGTGAGCTGTGACTACTGTCATGCATCTGGTAAACACCCTGGGGGGCTGTGGTGAGTCCAAAAGACAGAGCTCTGAATTGGTAATGACTATCCCCTGGCCAAAAGCAGAGATATATTCTAGATAGTCTGTCTATTTTGATATGCTAGTACATATCCTGAAGATCATCAGAGCACATCCAATAGTCTTTGTGCAGAAAAGGCAGGATGGACTGAACAGTGACCATTCAGAACTTCACTTTCTTTATATACTGGCTCAATTTGCTTAGATCCAAAATGGGTCTGAGGTACCCTGTTTTCTTTGGCACTAAAAAGAAGAATAAGTAAGTTCCAAATTCTATCTGGTCTGGTGGTACCTTCTGGATGACTCTATTTTTAGCTTTTGTATTTCTTCTGCTGCAGCCTTCTTCTGACTGGGTGGAATGTCGGGAAGTTTCTTCCTTTGACAATGAGGAAGAAGGGAAAATGGTATGTAATAACCTCCGGATATTATACTTAGCACCCATAAATCTTGTGTGATGTTTGCCCAGACATCTAAGTGCCAAGAGAACCAACTAGTGACTGCCTCCAGAGCTGGACAGTCGGGCAGCACTTCAGTAGCGCTGATAGGGCTTGTTTGAAAAAAAATCTCTAAAGTCCTAGTTTTGAAGGCCTCCTCTGCCTCTAGGGCAACATTTACCATTAAAATATTCTCTTCTGCCTCTGGAGGAAATTTCCCCACGCGAATCTTGGAAAGCTCCATAAGATTTATGGAATCATATTTTCTTACCACCTCTCTGGTTCCTACAGAAGGTCTGCTGAGGCATAGACAACTTGATCCCCATGACAGGCAGGGTCTTTCCTTCTTGTTCATTGCAGGTAAGTGTATCTTTTACTGATGGCCCAAACAAGGAAATGCCATCAAATGGGGCATTAACAAAGGATGTCTTAAAAGGCTCTGCAAAGTTGCATAGCTGCATCCAGGTTCATAGGTATTTACTAGGCTGACGACCACAAGGGCCTTTTTAAGCCTAGCCATGCATCTCAAATCTCTGATGAGTTCTGATACCCTTAATAAGTGTAAGCATGGGGCAGGGAGATGAATCATTTACAGGTTACCTGTTTGCATCAGAGACACAGGTGCCAAACCAGGGATGAATTTCTGGCTTCCTAACCAATTGTCCAAGTTGCACTTGAATTGGAATAGGGAGGAACTCTGCCTCACATGGATGGGGAGCCTGTTTCATAGACTGGGTGGTCTCTGGGATACATACCCATCTCTCCAGCAGGTCCTACTTATACCACAGGCAAGGTTTAAGTCTTTAGAACGGTAATTCTGGTACTGTTTGTTTTGTGGATATGCAGGAGGTCCATAAGAGTGGGGTCTGACAATGCCCTATATGCCAGTCATAGATCTCCCCTCAAACGCCTGTATGTAGGAGACAGAATACAGGGATAGGGCCTTGAGGCAGTTTGCATAGGACATATTACTTAAGCCCTGTATTCTTTTAGTGAGGAACCATTGTGGACATTCCAGTTGTTAGATATGCCTGGTTAGGTACATACCAAAGGGGGCATCGTACTCAATGATAGGTCTGATGAATGCTGAATACAGTGAGAGAATATTTGATAGTTCTTTAGTCAAATCTCTCTGAAGCCTAGTAAAGTGTACCAGATAATTAAGAGACCTCAGAGCAAAAGTAGCTGAGGTGAACATTCACATTCCAAATCTGTCCATCGCTCTGGACTCCCTATTAGGCACAAGGGCAGAAGAGCTCTAGTCTGCTAGCTCTTTCTTAGTGGCTGCCACCACCACAACATCAACTAGGACTCCTCTGCTCCAGTGGCGTCTGTCTGCAGGTGAGGCCAAAAACTTGTCAGAACACTTGGGGATGGGCTTGACAGCGGCCAGCTCTTTCCATGCCTGTCAGGAAACCAGATCAATAAGTTCATCCACTGGGTATGGGGTGTTACCCAAGCTGCAGACTGGCTAGAACCAAAAGCCTCCAAAAACACAGATTTTTCAGAAAAGGGAGTTTGGGAATGCCAACCACCTTTCTGCTTCAGGATCTCTAGAATATCTCCAAAGGAGGTGTCATGTGGTGGTGATCTGGGGGGATTTCTCTCAATCAAATCTGGTGTCTCCCTCCCATGGGGGAAGTCTATGCATCCTTCTTACACTTCCTCTTCTGGGGCACCTCTTCCGTGGGATGTATGTTCTGAAGAAGTGTCAGAGGAGAAGGGAAGTTCCTTCAATGGAACTTTCTGGAGACTCATTGGAATTGGCTGTCCTTGTAGAATAGGTCTGGCCAATTCAGACCTCGGAAGTCAGATCCGAGTTTTGGTATTTCGGTGGATATGTGTTGATGAAAGGGCATTCGATGAACAGCCCTTTTGAAAAGGTAATATAGACTCGCTGTATTAACCTTCTTTCTACACTGGTCTAGCACTCTGCTTTAATTGTTATTTTGGATACAGGAATTTTATTTTAAGTTTGATGACCGGGGAAGTCCACTAAATATGGACCCCCTATCATCAACATGAGAGATGGATCAGCCTCATGATTGCTATAAAATAAAAACAAAGATATAGATACACACACATACATACATACACACACACAAAAAAAAAATATATATATATATATATATATATATATATATATATATATATATATATATAGGACTCTTGGACAGTATAAATCTTGCCTGTTTTTAGGAACAGGGGTTTGGGTGTTTGGTTCTTTAGGGGCTGCAAGAAAGGTATGCCCTAGATCCCTTAATATAAGAGGAGCAGCTGCAGGTTTGCAGGCATTTTGGCCCAGTAACTTAGAAGTTTGTTTTATGTGCCCTCGATACACCTTTGCCTTACACCTGCAGAGCCTCTTTCCTTCTACAGGCTCTCCAAATGGGATTTATTCTTTGGGAGAAGCAAAGAAATACTGTATTTTTTGTCTAACAGCACAAGGGGGGAGACATTTGAGAGGAGCATTCCAAGTTTTTCTCTTCATTTTCAGAGGAGTCTCTACTCATCTTTTTAAAGGAGTGCTCTCGTTCCTTTTAACCGAGGAAACTGCAGATCCAGTAGAATCTGCACTTCACTAAATGCTTTGTAAGGCGTACAGGAGCCACTAAGTCAAAATGATCTATTGTCTAGGGAAAGCCTGGGATATGAACAGGGGAAAAGACCCTCCTGGCACCTGGCACCCAGATGCCTGCAGACTGCCTAGACCTGGTGATAAATGTTTCTACTTTCTGGGTTCTTCTAAAGGATATGTCGGACTTGGATGACCTGTCCCCAGTATGAGCCTTTTAACTTCCCAGTCATGGCCAGTGATTCCCTCAATCACAAGGAAAAACAGGTAACCATCCTCACCTTCAGAATCTGAAGCATGCTGTGGAAATGGACGCCATGAAATACACATTCGATCCTAGAAACCAAATCCTGGTCATAGCCTTGATGTGATGTGCTTTGTTCCTTTGATATGATTGTCACCAAAGGGGGTTTATCAAAGGCCTTAGAAAAGTCAGATGAATAATCCAGGGTTTGCAAAAGTGCCTCATCAGCAACTACACCCTCAAGACACTACAGGACACTGGAAGACAAAGTCATGTCACTTACTTCCCTCTCTACCTTATCTTTAAAACTCTTATTTTTGGAGGGATGTCAGTGACTAAAAATAAGACCAAGGGTGCCCTGGCAGACCAGATGAAGTCCTTGAGTCTCTTCTTGTCTAAGTTGTCCATAAAAAATGCTGCCTACTTAAAGGTTTTGGGGTAGGTGAATACATATTAGACCCTACAGTCCTCAATGCTGTGTTCAGGGCCTAAGGAGAAAACACAGAAACTGTGGAAATCATTGTAAGGAATCTGCCTACCACAAAAGCATCTAGAATTTATTAGGTCCTGACATACTTGAACGCAAGTCCAATGTCATACTAACTAGGCAAAAGTTACACACTAACCAGTGGTAAGGCAATAAAATATGAACAGTAAAGACAATGAGGACATTTCCCATAAGGGTACTTATCTGTCCTGAGCTTCAGAGCGGGCCAAACCATGCTAGACTACACCAGCACTACCAGTGCATATGCTGCAAATTGCAGCAAGAAAGATCTAATACAGCATTTGTGACCATTGGTTTAATACTCAAGATATCACCACATTCCAGAGAGGTTAGTGTCCGCCATGCTGAGCTCAGGAAGTTGAGCCAGACATTCAGAGCCTTCTGTGGCTGAAGTTACAGTACTCGACACAACCACAGTAGTGATCTAAATGAAGATCATTGCAATCTGATGTGAACAGATAAAACCAGACAACCAGACCTCACAGCATATGTTAGCCAAGAAATCCAAAACAACAGCATGACAGTGTATCCTTTGAAAATGGAAGCTTTCACTGCTTTAGAAATGTTATGGATTTAATTTCTTCTCACACAACTATTTCAAACAAAACAGAACATCATCTCTCTCAAACAATGGTACAGTACAGTACAGTTATTACTGAAAATGGGAATCATAGCAGAAACTGCACAGTTACAGTAATAATTTTTAACGTTCTACAATATTTATATAGCAGACCACTGCCCCTATAGCTAAGTCTGGCAGTGTCAACACTCCATATACTCTAAACTACAGTGCAATACTATAAATACTGTGAAGATACAATGAGACTCAAACAAGGGCAGCAAAATGCAACCTACCCTGACTATGATCTTCTACATCCTGGCAGCTAAAAAATAGAAGTTATGTTCTTACCATAACGTTCCATGTTAGTTGTCTTCTTCTCGCCTTCTTTCTTGCTGGATGGGTTCGGAGCCGACCTCGGCCCGACCGCCACTCTAAAAGCTCGAGAGTTGGTTCCACCGGCTCGAGGCTCCCCCTATATCCCACAATGCTAGGCGGTATTACCTCAGATCTCGTTTGTAAGCTATGCCCAGCTAAAAATAACTCCAGAACCACTGGAAAAGGGAAAAACCCACCTCTATAAAAGGAAGGAAAGAAGGTGACCTGAGACCTGAAGAAGGAATATATGCACAGAACAGCATATACCTATCTACAATAGAGGTGGTAGAAAGAGAGGTCACAATCAAACTCCTCTAGGTCTGTCCAGGCTAGGGGAAGGAGGGAGGGCAAGAAAGAAGTTGCGAGAAGAAGACAACTAACATGGAACGTTATGGTAAGAACATAACTTCTATATGTTAAGTTGTCAATCTCCTTCATTCTTGCTGGATGGGACCGTCCCTAGCACCTTGTCCCGGGTGGCCTATCGGAACAGACTCTTGAGAACAGTGGAACCAAAGTTAGCTCTATGTCTAGAAGCTAAATCCAACTTGTAATGAGAAATGAAGGTGTGTGGAGTAGCCCAAGTAGCCGCTGCACAAATGGTGTCAATAGGCAGCCTGTCTTGGAAGGCTATAGAAGTAGCCAAGGCTCTGGTGGAGTGAGCCTTAGGTTTGTTAGGCAGCTTTTGGTGTCTAACTTCATAAGCAAAGGAAATCAGAGATGTTAGCCATCTGGAGAGTGATACTTTCGAAACTGAAAGTCCCTTCCTGCCTTCTGCATAAGAGACAAACAATTGGTCAGTTTTCCTGATCTGTTTGGTTCTATCCAAATAATACCTTAACTGACGATGAACATCTAGCCAATGCAATTTTTGTTCAGACCTGTTAGAAAAGTTAGGAAAAAACACGGGGAGGTCAATGCTTTGATTTAGGTTAGATACAGAGGCCACTTTAGGTAAGAAGGATGGATTGGTTCGTAAGGACACTCTGTCTTTATGAAACAATAGATCCGGGGGTCGACTGCTGAGTGCATGAAGTTCTGAGACCTTTCTAGCTGAAGTAATGGCTACCAGAAAGAGAGTTTTCCAGGATAGCAATTTTAATGAACAGGAAGCTGCAGGTTCGAACGGGGGAAGAATCAAAGATGTGAGAACTAAATTACGGTCCCAAGAAGGAGGAGGATTTCTTATAGGAGGTCTGAGAAGAAAAACTCCCTTCAAAAAAGCTTTGCAAAGCTTGTGAGACATGATGGCAGAATCTGAGATGCCCACATGAAAGTTAGAAATAGCTGCCAATTGAACTTTAAGAGTAGAAGGAGATGAACCTGCATGGAAGAGTTCAGCTAGAAAATCAAGGACTATTTGGATGGAAGCAGTGAAAGGATCTATGTCCCTTCCTTGAGCCCAATAGGCAAAACGTTTCCACTTACTAAGATAAATTTTCCGAGTGGAAGATTTATGGGAAGCTATCAAAATATCTCGAACAGAGTGAGATATTTGAGGAAGCCTGGCTAAGGTTGGAATTGGAGGAACCAAGCAGTGAGGTTCAGAGAGGGGAGGGAGCGATGTAGTTGACCCGAATGATGGATCAAAAGATCTGGAACTAGGTCCAGATGCCAAGGTTGCTCCAACAGATAATGATGTAGAAAGGGGAACCAAACCTGTCGAGGCCAGTAAGGAGCAATGAGGATCAATGAGGCCTTCTGAGCGATAGCTTTCTGTATCACTTGAGAGATTAGTGGGAAGGGAGGAAATGCATACAGAAGTCCCCGGGGCCAAACTTGGACTAGAGCGTCTCTGCTGGGCTGGCCTGGTAACAGGAATAGGGTGAAATAATCTCTGCACTTTCTGTTTTGGGGAGTAGCAAAAAGGTCGCAGCAAGGCTGACCCCACTTGAGAAAATTTTTCTCCAGAATAGAATCTTTCAGAGACCACTCGTGAGGCATGAGAATAGCTCTGCTCAATTTGTCCGCGATTAGATTGGACTTCCCGGGGATATGCGTTGCTATCAGAAACCGCTGAGAAGAAATCGCCCATTGCCACAGTCTGAGTGCTTCTCGACATAGGGGATAGGACCTGGTTCCGCCTTGTTTGTTGATATACCACACTACAGACATATTGTCCGTCTGGATTGCTATCTTTCCCAAGGGAAGAGAGTCTTGAAGGGCTTGCAACGCTAAAAGCACTGCTCTCATCTCTAGAACATTTATATGCAAGTGGCATTCGTCTGGTTGCCATATGCCCTGGACTGTTCTGCCCTGATAATGCCCTCCCCACCCGATCAGGGAGGCATCTGTTGTCAGAGTAGCAACCGGAGGGGGAGGAACAAAGGGTCTTCCCAGTAAGAGCTGAGGGGAAGAAACCCACCAAAGAAGATGATTCTTGCATGCTTGCGTAATCATAATGGTGTGGGACATCGGAAGTTCCTGGTACGACCACTGTGTGAAGAGCATCCATTGCAGGATTCTCATGTGGAATCTGGCTAATAGAAGTAGAGGGATAGCAGCCGCCATAATCCCTAGTACTTTCAGAACTAATCTGACTTTGGCTCTGTTGCTGTGGAAGAGAAAAGAGACCAGTTTATGATGTCTGCTATTCTTTGGTCTGTTAGTCTCAAGAGACATGTTAATTGTGTCTAGATTTGCGCCTATGAAGGTAATAGCACGACAAGGTGACAAAACAGACTTTTCGCAATTTATTGAGATGCCTAACATTCGACAAATGTGAAAGGTGTAGTTTCTGGCCATTAACAGAAGATGCTTGGTAGGAGCTGTGAGGAGCCAGTCATCCAAATATGGAAACACCTGGAATCCTTGACGTCTCAGGTGAAAAGCTACCACTGCCATACATTTGGTAAACACCCGGGGGGCAGTGGTGAGACCAAAGGGCAGGGCTCTGAATTGAAAGTGACTGGTTCCCAGCCGGAAGCGGAGAAATCTCCTGGAGCGTCTGTTCATTTTTATATGATAGTACGCATCCTGGAGGTCTATACAGCACATCCAGTTTTCCTTTCCCAAAAGGGGTAGGATGGATTGTAGCGTGACCATCCGAAATCGTGTTTTCTTGACCGATTTGTTCAAGATACTGAAATCCAAAATGGGTCTCCAGTCCCCTGTTTTCTTTGGAACCAAAAAGAATTTGGAGTAGATTCCGGATCCTTGCTGGTCTGCTGGTACTGGCTGAATGGCTCTTTTTGCAAGCAACTTTGAAATTTCCAAAGCTGCTTGATCCCTTTGAGCGGGTGGAACATCTGGAAGGGATTTTTTTGATTGATTTGGAGTGCGAAAGAACGGAATGGAATAGCCTTCGGAAATGATGGACTGTACCCACTTGTCTTGACTTAGGGATCGCCAGGCTTCTGGGTACAGTGACAATCTTCCCCCGACTGCCTCGAAGGTGGACAGTCGGGCAACACCTCAGGGATGCTGAAAGGGCTTATCGGAGAAGGTTTCTCGATTGCCCTGGTTCTCGGACCCCTGCCTCTAGGGCGGCGTCTACCATTATTGTTCCCCTCTGCCTCTGGCGGGAACCGACTCTGTCGTCAGGCAAAGTCCCTTGAGATTGTTTATGAACCACATTTTCCCACTTTTCTGGCCTTTGGGGTAAGGCCTAGAAGGAGTAGAAAAACGGACTCCGACGGCAGAAAAGAGTCTTGCCATCCGTCTCGCACCTAGTCAAGGTTTCTTTCACTTGAGGACCAAAGAGAGATGATCCATCAAACGGGAATTAGTGAAAGACGCTTTGAAAGGTCCAAAGTTGCATAGCCGCATCCAGGCATGCCGTAAGGCCACACCTGTCCCTGCGGCTCTGCTCGCTCCATCAGCCGCATATGAAAGGAGGCGCATGGAGGAGTTAGCTATAGAATTTAGGGTAGCCAGCTGAGTGTTCATCTTGTCCTGAAAACCCACAGCCGTAGGATCCTTCAACATCTCACTCGCTTCCTTGATCAAATCTCTTTGAAGGCGAGTGAAATGGCATAGGTAGTTCAGCGGCGCATAGCAAAGGTCGCTGATCGAAAACATCCGCTTCCGTACCTGTCCATAGACCTAGATTCCTTGTTAGGAGGATGGACAGGCACCGAAGGATCAGCTAGTTCCTTCTTAGTGGCAGCAGCTACGACCATAGCATCCATGAAACTTAAGCCCTGTATTCTTTTAGTGAGGAACCATTGTGGACATTCCAGTTGTTGGATATGCCTGGTTAGGTACATACCAAAGGGGGCATCGTACTCAATGATAGGTCTGATGAATGCCGAATACAGTGAGAGAATATTTGATAGTTCTTTAGTCAAATCTCTCTGAAGCCTAGTAAAGTGTACCAGATAATTAAGAGACCGCAGAGCAAAAGTAGCTGAGGTGAACACTCACATTCCAAATCTGTCCATCGCTCTGGACTCCCTATTAGGCACAAGGGCAGAAGAGCTCTAGTCTGCTAGCTCTTTCTTAGTGGCTGCCACCACCACAACATCAACTAGGACTCCTCTGCTCCAGTGGCGTCTGTCTGCAGGTGAGGCCAAAAACTTGTCAGGAAACTTGGGGATGGGCTTGACAGCAGCCAGCTCCTTCCATGCCTGTCAGGAAACCAGATCAATAAGTTCATCCACTGGGTATGGGGTGTTACCCAAGCTGCAGACTGGCTAGAACCAAAAGCCTCCAAAAACACAGATTTTTCAGAAAAGGGAGTTTGGGAATGCCAACCACCTTTCTGCTTCAGGATCTCTAGAATATCTCCAAAGGAGGTGTCATGTGGTGGTGATCTGGGGGGATTTCTCTCAATCAAATCTGGTGTCTCCGTCCCATGGGGGAAGTCTATGCATCCTTCTTACACTTCCTCTTCTGGGGCACCTCTTCCGTGGGATGTATGTTCTGAAGAAGTGTCAGAGGAGAAGGAAGTTCCTTCAATGGAACTTTCTGGAGACTCATTGGAATTGGCTGTCCTTGTAGAATAGGTCTGACCAATTCAGACCTCGGAAGTCAGATCCGTGTTTTGGTATTTCGGTGGATATGTGTTGATGAAAGGGCATTCGATGAACAGCCCTTTTGAAAAGGTAATATAGACTCACTGTATTAACCTTCTTTCTACACTGGTCTAGCACTCTGCTTTAATTGTTATTTTGGATACAGGAATTTTATTTTAAGTTTGATGACCGGGGAAGTCCACTAAATATGGACCCCCTATCATCAACATGAGAGATGGATCAGCCTCATGATTGCTATAAAATAAAAACAAAGATATAGATACACACACATACATACATACACACACACAAAAAAAAAATATATATATATATATATATATATATATATATATATATATATATATATGTATATGGGACTCTTGGACAGTATAAATCTTGCCTGTTTTTAGGAACAGGGGTTTGGGTGTTTGGTTCTTTAGGGGCTGCAAGAAAGGTATGCCCCAGATCCCTTAATATAAGAGGAACAGCTGCAGGTTTGCAGGCATTTTGGCCCAGTAACTTAGAAGTTTGTTTTATGTGCCCTCGATACACCTTTGCCTTACACCTGCAGAACCTCTTTCCTTCTACAGGCTCTCCAAATGGGATTTATTCTTTGGGAGAAGCAAAGAAAAACTGTATTTTTTGTCTAACAGCACAAGGGGGAGACATTTGAGAGGAGCATTCCAAGTTTTTCTCTTCACTTTCAGAGGAGTCTCTACTCATCTTTTTAAAGGAGTGCTCTTGTTCCTTTTAACCGAGGAAACTGCAGATCCAGTAGAATCTGCACTTCACTAAATGCTTTGTAAGGCGTACAGGAGCCACTAAGTCAAAGTGATCTATTGTCTAGGGAAAGCCTGGGATATGAACAGGGGAAAAGACCCTCCTGGCATCTGGCACCCAGATGCCTGCAGACTGCCTAGAACTGGTGATAAATGTTTCTACTTTCTGGATTCTTCCAAAGGATATGTCGGACTTGGATGACCTGTCCCCAGTATGAGCCTTTTAACTTCCCAGTCATGGCCAGTGATTCCCTCAATCACAAGGAAAAACAGGTAACCATCCTCACCTTCAGAATCTGAAGCATGCTGTGGAAATGGACGCCATGAAATACACATTCGATCCTAGAAACCAAATCCTGGTCATAGCCTTGATGTGATGTGCTTTGTTCCTTTGATATGATTGTCACCAAAGGGGGTTTATCAAAGGCCTTAGAAAAGTCAAATGAATAATCCAGGGTTTGCAAAAGTGCCTTATCAGCAACTACACCCTCAAGACACTACAGGACACTGGAAGACAAAGTCATGTCACTTACTTCCCTCTCTACCTTATCTTTAAAACTCTTATTTTTGGAGGGATGTCAGTGACTAAAAATAAGACCAAGGGTGCCCTGGCAGACCAGATGAAGTCCTTGAGTCTCTTCTTGTCTAAGTTGTCCATAAAATATGCTGCCTACTTAAAGGTTTTGGGGTAGGTGAATACATATTAGACCCTACAGTCCTCAATGCTGTGTTCAGGGCCTAAGGAGAAAACACAGAAACTGTGGAAATCATTGTAAGGAATCTGCCTACCACAAAAGCATCTAGAATTTATTAGGTCCTGACATACTTGAACGCCAAGAAGTCCAATGTCATACTAACTAGGCAAAAGTTACACTCTAACCAGTGGTAAGGCAATAAAATATGAACAGTAAAGACAATCAGGACATTTCCCATAAGAGTACTTATCTGTCCTGAGCTTCAGAGCGGGCCAAACCATGCTAGACTACACCAGCACTACCAGTGCATATGCTGCAAATTGCAGCAAGAAAGATCTAATACAGCATTTGTGACCATTGGTTTAATACTCAAGATATCACCACATTCCAGAGAGGTTAGTGTCCGCCATGCTGAGCTCAGGATGTTGAGCCAGACATTCAGAGCCTTCTGTGGCTGAAGTGACAGTACTCGACACAACCACAGTAGTGATCTAAATGAAGATCATTGCAATCTGATGTGAACAGATAAAACCAGGCAACCAGACCTCACAGCATATGTTAGCCAAGAAATCCAAAACAACAGCATGAAAATGGAAGCTTTCACTGCTTTAGAAATGTTATGGATTTAATTTCTTCTCACACAACTATTTCAAACAAAACAGAACATCATCTCTCTCAAACAATGGTACAGTACAGTACAGTACGGTTATTACTGAAGATGGGAATCATAGCAGAAACTGCACAGTTACAGTAATAATTTTTAACGTTCTACAATATTTATATAGCAGACCACTGCCCCTGTAGCTAAGTCTGGCAGTGTCAAGACTCCATATACTCTAAACTACAGTGCAATACTATAAATACTGTGAAGATACAATGAGACTCAAACAAGGGCAGCAAAATGCAACCTACCCTGACTATGATCTTCTACATCCTGGCAGCCAAAAACTAAACTTACTAAATTCAACTTATTTTTATGTTATAACTTTCTCAATGCATTTTATGATTAATGTTCAGAGGTACAAACTCTCTGTGCAGCATAAATCAGTTAAGTGGCTGGAAGGATGTAAATTGTAGATTATCACCTGTCTTAAGTGTAGAAGTGGTTGCAACTACATTACTAGGATGACCATAGTATGTCTGAGTGGTCACAAGTTTGTACTTTAAGTTGGGGCATGTTGTATAAGATACACAGATATTTTAAAATGAAACAAATATACCCATTTGACTCAATGGATGACTTGTTACTTGAATATGATAAGTTCTCATCCCCTGAATTGTTGTGGTATACACCACAGATGGCAAAACTCTGAATGACCTTGCTTGATATAAGTTAACATTCCTGGCCAATATAGCATACTTGTACATTCTTAAGATTTTACTGTTCCTAGATGTGATTAAGCATTTTTCTTCACAGATAACTGGAAGTCATTATTCCATCAGTTTTTAATGCTAAGCTCTAGGTACAACTTTTCTTCAGTGAAAGAAAACTCACAATTTCTTTCCCTGATGATGACTTTTGCTCAGGCTAACCTCTCACTATAACTTATTGTAGCACTGCATTTATAAGTCAGTTGGAGTACATCTCTGATATTATTTTAGTATTTTCTTCAGTCATTGATAACTCTGGAATTACCCAATCTCATATTATTGCTCTAACAAATCTTCATGCATCTCTAGCAAATATGATGCACTTTGCATATCCACTATGTGGAGTTCCTTGCCTTGTCTGTACCTAACGTCAAATCATATTTCGGTAAATTACCTCCTGATACTTCAGAGTTGCTTTCTAGAAATGTTTTCTGAATATCCTTTGCAGGGGGTTGTGGTCTGCTTCTACATGAACATCCTTACCTTAGACATGGAGCTTCTCACATCCACACATAACAGCTAAAAATTCCTTTTCTAACTGGGCATGCCTCTTTTGTGCAGCAAGGAATGTTATTCTCCTGTAGAATCATGGTTCCTATACCAGTATAACAAGTATCCATTTGCAACAAAACTGGCTTATGACACTGGTGCATCTGTAACTAGCTTCTTTAAGTACTTTAACCTTATATGCCTAGTCTCGGGATCTATCTTCTAGCAGTTGGCTTAGTGGTTTAAGTAGTTGTTCATGCGTTGTTTCCTGTGGTCCAAAGGTGCAAGGATTGATTCTCTTAGCCTCCATTACCTACATGTGTGACTCTGAACAAGTCACTTAACCAAACACAAATCCAAGGGTTGGGACGTTGGCATAATGGTTAAGGTATTTACCTTACAGACACAAGGTGCAGGGTTTGATTCTCAAACAGAATAATTGGCTAGGTTTAAAATGACCCACAAGGGCAGTTAGTCTAAAACCAATCTACAAACCTATGAACTAACAACTGTCTTAGAAACAGAGATACATTAGAATTATCAGACACAAAATTTGCAAGATGACGCATCATTCCAGGAAACGCCTGTAATGACTGTTCTCTAGCTTTGGCATCAACACAAATGCTTTGAATTTTTTCAAATTTGCTCTTGTATAACTTGAAATTATGTTGTCTTACTATACTTAACAGCTACAATTCCAAAAATAATACATCATTAATTATGTTTACATCTTCTATACCGCTAATCAGATGTGCAGGAGCTCGCTGGACTACCACTGGTGCTCAAGGATCTATATTACGTCACTGAAATCGTATTTCGGTGAACACCTATTCACCGACTCCTAATCAGCAAAACTTGCTTCTGTGATTCGTGGAATTTGCTAAGGGCAAGGAAATACTTGTCCAGAGAACAACAGAGCAACATGTCAATCGAAACCCCCCCAACTATATATATATATATATATATATATATATACCAAGTCCGAGATTGCACTACAGTTGACAAAAGGGAAAAGTTCTGTTGTTAGCCAGCTATGTCCTTTCCCTTAGTAAATTCAGCAAATGGCTAAAGCGACTTTCACTGATTAGGTGTCAGTAAATAGGTGTTTGCCGGAATACAATTCCGGCAACATAATATAGACCCATACTCACAAAGTATCAAAATGAAGTTTAAGAACTTTACCATAACTTGGCATCTGTGTTTTCCAATTTCATTCTTCCTCACTGATGGGTCCTAGGATCCAATATCAGATCCTATTCGGCCGCTTTTATAACACTATGATCCGAGTCTCAAGCTCCTCCCTCTCCCATTATGCATCACGTCAGCCCTAACTCCTTAGATCGAGTTTGCTGCTCTATAAACAATTTATCATAGAAGATCATGTCCATTTATACACATGCATATACAGTTAGTGAGGAATATAATGGAAAATAGCCATAATCTGGAGCTTAAACTAGGAACCTTTGGGTTTCTAACTCCTCTACATCTCACTAAGCATTAGGCTGCGGGACGGATGGGCGGGATCTGATGAAGAATGAAACTAGACAACACAGATGCCAAGTTATGTTAACGACATAATTTCTAAATCTGATGTCCATTTCATTCTTTCTCACTTTTGGGTCAGACTCCCCAGCTACATAATTCCTTAGGGGACTCTTACGGAAGGATATGCCAGAGCACCGTGGAGCCAAAGGATGTTCTACTCCTGGATACAATGTCTAACTTATAGTGAGACACAAAGGTACGAAGTTTGGACCAAGCTGCTGCAGCAGCACAAATTTCATCAACAAAAGTTCTCGAAGAAAAGGCATTTGAAGAGGCCATAGACCTAGGCAAGTGTGCTTTTGGGGGGGGGGGGTGAGGTAGTTGCATACCTTTTAATGAGTAAAATGGCAGAAATGTAATCAGTAATCCACTTTGATACAGTGACCTTTGACACTGCCTGGCCTAAATGATTGGATGAAAAGGATATAGTTATTCAGATCTTTGATGTTTCTTTGTCCTGTGCAGACAGAAATGCAATTGTCTATGAAAATCCAGGAGATGTAACATGTATTTGCCTTTGTTGGAATGATTTGGGAAAAAGACTGGCAACTGAATTGTCTGGCTGATATTATTCTCCGTTACCACTTTAGACATAAAAGTAAGGTTAGTTCTTAAGGACACCCTATCTTTATGGAAAAAGATACAGGGTGGCTTGAAAGACAATGTTTGTAATTCACATACCCTTTTTGCAGAGGTTACTGCTACAAGAAAAATTGTTTTCCATGACAGAAATTTTATGTCATAAGAATCAGCTGGTTAGAAAGTTTTCTGAGTGAGTCCTTGGGGGACAATGGTTAGATCCCAAGGAGGATAGGGGTCTTTGATTGGAGGCCTAAGTATGAAAACACCTTTCATAAAGGCTTTACATAGTTTGGATACAAATGCAGAGTCTTTTCCTATGTCAAAGCTAGTAATCGTTGCCAGTTGTAATTTTATGGTAGAGAAACTGGCACCATCCTGAAAAGGTGAAGCTAAGAACATAAGTATAGGCAATACAGGAGATGAAAAAGGACTGATATTTTGTTTTGAGGCCCAAATTGAAAACCTCTTCCACTTCCTATTATAAACCTTTTTTGTGCAAGGTTTTTGAGAGGCAAGGATAATATGCCGGACTGGTGAAGCTAGCCTGGACTTTCTTAGTATCACTAGAAGTGGAGAATATAGGGATCATAGATTGGGATGCTGATGTCCTGATGGGTGAGAAATCCTGAATGGGTATCAATATTCATGGGGATATTTAGTGTGGGACCGTAGGAAGGAAAACCATACCGGACGGGGCAATGAGGATCAGAGTGCTCTTCAACCTGCGCTCTTTCTGTAGAACTTTTGGGATCAATGGTATGAGGGGTAAGCATATTGGAGACCCGGAGGCCAATTGTGGACTAGAGCATCCCTTGGAGATTCCCTGACTGGGGGTATCAGAACAAAATACTTGCTGCATGTGTTGTTTAGGGGAGAAGTGAACAGGTCACAGTAAGGTTGGCCCCACCAGCTGAAAATCTGGTTTGCTACTGATTGACTGAGGGACCACTTGTACGGGTTCAAAATGGATCTGCTGAGTCTGTCTGCTAGCACTCTGGTTTCCCCAGGACTGTGCATTGCAAGGAGAAAGCAGTTTGAAGAGATTGCCCATTCCCACACTCTCATGGACCATCTGCACAAGGAGTATAAATGGGTTCCCCCATCTGTTGATGTACCAGACTACTGACATACTGTCTGTATGAACTGCTATCTCCAAAGGAGACAGTCATGGAAGGTCTTCAACATCAGAAAAACTGCTGTCATCTCTATGACACTGATGTGCAACTTGTTCTCTGCTGGGAACCATGTCCCTTGGGTCAGTCTTCCTTTATAATGCCGCACCCACCCTAACAAGGAAGTGTCCATGGTCACTATGGCTGTGGGAGGGGGAAGACGGAACGGCCTGCCTAGATATAGATCATTCGATAGAATCCACCATTGGAGGTGATGTATGTAAATTGCAGCTAGTTTAATTGGGACAGATAATGGATGGAACATTACAGACCACTGAACCACAAGGGTCCATTGAAGTACTCACATGAAAACCTTGCTAGAGGTACCAGGAGTATTGCTGCTGACATAAAACATAGTGCTCTCAGAATCAGTCTTGCTGCAGGGGCTGGAAAATCCAGAAAGATTTGTACCTGTTGTCTCAGGGATACTACCCTTTATAGGGGTAATGCTGCTATCTGTGTAATTGTGTTAAATTGTGTTACTATGAACTGCAAGTTCAACACAAGATTTAGTTTTGACTTTGCCATGTTTACTGTGATGCCAAAAAGGTTGAAGATCCATAGTAGATATTGTGTGGCTCGAAGAATTTGATGCTTTGTTGGTGCAGTTATGAGCCAATTGTCCTGATATGGAAACACCTGGAATCCTTGTAGTCTCAGGTGAGCTACTACCACTCCCATGCATTTGGTAAACACCCGGGGGGGGGGCTGAGGTAAGACTAAAGGGCAGAGCTCTGAATTGATGAAGATTGGCTCCCAGCTGAAAACACGTGTTTCTTGGACCACCTGTCTATTTTGATATGACAGTATGCATCCTGGAAATCCACAGAGCACATCCAGTCATCCTTGTGAAGAAGTTGCAAAATGGACTGGACCGTAACCATCTGGAACTTTGATTTCTTGACATACAGATTTAGTTTGCTTAGTTCTAAGATCGGTCGCAGGTCAGCTGTCTTTTTTGCCACCAAAAGGATGCATGAATAAGTTCCGGATCCTTGTTGCTCTGTCGGGAATTTTTGAATGACTCTTTTTTTCTAGAAGTTTCTAAACTTTGTGGATGGTGAACTCCTCTGACTAGGGATTAAATTTTCTACCCCGCAGGTGACAGGTCCGGGAGATTTGGGACTTGGAGGTAGAAGGAAAAAGAGAATATAGTAACCTCTGAAAATTATATTTAGCACCCAGTGGTTGTTTGTTAAATTTGTCCAAGCATCTAGGTGTAATGACAGATGGCCCCCAACTGCCTCCAGAGAAGGGCAGTCAGACAACATTTCAAGTGCGATGATAGGACTTATCAGAGAAGGGATCTCAGAAGCCCAGATTTTGCAGTCTCCCTCTGACTCTCGGGCAGCGTCTGCTATTGAATGTACTTGAGGATACTGGAAATGACCTTGAGATTTTTTGAACCAAAGTTTCTTAGCGTTTCGCTAGTTCCTTGAAAAAGTCCTCTGCAGGGTAGAAAATTTGATCCCTACTGCAGACAAGGTCTTTCCCTCCTGTTTAGTGCGGGTGAGGTTTCCTTGACAGATAGACCAAAAAGGGAGGAACCATCAAAGGAGGCATTGGTGAAAGATGCCTTAAAGGGGACTGTGAACATGCAGAGCCTCATCCAGGCATGTCGCCTACAGGCTATGCCTGTTCCAGCTGCTCGACAGGTGCCCTCTGCAGCATTAGAGATTAACTTAACTGAGGAATTAGCTAAAGAACAGAGAGTGGCCAACTGGGAAAATACCTTCTTGAGGTCCTTCTCCTACCAGGTCTCGGTAAGAATGAGTGAATGGTATGTTTACTGATGTATAATTTGCATTTGTATTGATCCTCAAGATCTCAATAAAGTAACTGGCATACAGCAGTATTCATTTAATAAGCATTCTTTTTAGTACTAGATGCAGTCCACTTTTCTGGGAGCAGGTACAGCATATGCTAATCATGTACTTTAAATGCATCATAGGAAAGTATAGAATCTGATGATGTCCATTTCATTATTCCTCACTGATGGTTCCTAGGATCCAATAATCGGATCCGATTCGGCTGCTTTTAAAAGACTATGATCAGTGTCTTGAGCTCCTCCCTCTCCCATAATGACTCACATCCGCCCTAACTTTTCAGATCTTCTTTACCACCATTCTTTTACCTTTAATTTCACTCTAACTGCTTCTTAATGACACCTAAGCTTCCTGTTCACTTCACTCCCTGTTCAATTCTACCAATGAGAATTACTTATTCTTTCCTTGGAGTATATCATTGGCACAACACTAGGCTTTATTCAATTTGATATTCTCCTGCCAAATTTCCTAAGTCTCTACATAAGTCACAATAGTCATGCAGGATATCACTGGTATTCTCTGCAGTGTATGTGAAAGGTTTCTATGACTCCTTGAGTGTTCCCATGCAATCATCATCATTACCTTGTGAATTAACTTTATGATCATTATGTTCTCCAAAGCAAATGACCCAAAACAACAGAAAAATTAGCTTCTTTAAATATTACTGGTTGAAAAAGAATCAAGTATTTTTGTTTGTTTTTAAATTCAAATTTCAGCAGTTTTTGACCCAATGGTACCAGCTGGTGGACAGGGGTAAGGTTAACAATGTGCACTATGAACTCTCTTCTGAGCCATTCAGCTTCAAGGCTGAAATAGCAACTTAAGATAAATATTATACTCTGCATCTGTGTCCAGTTTAAATTCCAAATTCTAGACTAGATTCATGGTACAAAGGAATGGAGCCCTGCACATCAGTCAGGTGACCAAGGCTTGATTAGTTAGTGGCCCTAGCAAAAGAGAAGCCAGACAGTGAGACACTTCTCCTTGATTGGGGGGGGGGTGCCTGCACTCAAGAGCACATAGTGATGGTACAAGTCCCCCCCTCAGAGGAAGACAATTGCCTGTGCTTCAGGGTTGGTAACTGAGATTGCTTGATGGTAATGTCCCTTGCTGAAATAACAGAACACCCACTGCCCAGTGTATAGCCAAGTGTGTGCAGAGACCTAGGGCAAAGATTAAAAAAATAAAATAAAATAAAAACAGTGGCTGCCTTAATGATGGGATAGACCCTTTTGGCTGACTCTTGCTCTCACAAAAGTGGGAAAAATAGTACAACTGGCTCAGGCGGGGCTGATGGTTTATAGGCAGTGAGGGTGCACAATAAGCAACAATTCACATTTTGTCTATTAATTCTCAGAATCTCTCTCCAACATTCAAATCTACATTCATTTCTCACTGCTTCTGAAACCCTAGAAATATTTTCAGATTTCAATGTGTCAAGTGTTATCACTACAGCAGGACTCACACAAGTTCATTTTCACATTTCTATTCAGTAACATAAAGATTATTTTGATTACACTTCTCCTTCCATTTACACATCTTGGGAAAATGTAATTTTCTCACACTGATTCTGCAAAAAAGATCAAATTGCTGGTTAAGGACTCTTCTCATGGTTACAACTGTACTGCATGAACTATAAATTAAAATGTGCAAGTATTTGCCTGCTTTCCATATGCATTTTAATGTGGTTCTCGTTCTCAAATCTATTACCTTAATTTTACTTTTTCATTATTTAACTTGCATCTTATTTTACACACCTAGTTTCCACAGATAATTCTTTAACTGTAAAACAGAAATTCAGTTGTTCTGCATATATATGCAGACATTTGATAAGATCAAGTCTACTTATGTTACTTGTCTACCTCTTCTTTCTTCATTTCTTATATACATTTTTCTTTTATTATACAAACTATACAAAACTCACTTTTTTTTGGTTCAACTCTTCATCTCAGTAATAAATGCATCTTTAGTTACTGAAGGAACTTGGGGTCTTGTAAAAAAGTGATGAATATATAGCAAATTCTTAACTGATTCAAAATAATTCCTGTACTTCTCTTTATGTGTCATTATTTCATCATTCTTCATTTTAAAAAAACTAAGAGATAATACACTGCACATTTGCAGGCTTCTACGTAAATCAACAATTTTTTACGGAATGAATCAAGTTTCTGGATCCAAAGCTTCCACTTTTCAGCCAAACTTCCTTCTGGCAAGAGAAATTCTGTTGCCTGTAGTTGACATTTTTCATATAATATAGCAATTATACTTCTTTACAGGGTAAGTGGACTAGTCTGTTGACTCTTTTCAGCAATGACCCAAGCTCAAGCAGCAGAAATACATTATGGTCTCTCTAATCAACAATATTACATACAGAATGAGTACATAGCAAATTTCAGAACATATACAATTTAATGCAGATAGGGTAAGATTAAAAAGATACAGTCAGAGCAGAGCACATTGAGAGAAAAGAAAGAAAAAATATGTATAAAATGCAAGCCATGACATGCATAAAATACAGTAAAATTATACATATAATACATAAACTCCTATATACATATGGAATATATGCAAATAGGATACCACATTATAAGGTAAGAAAAGTTTTTTAAACATATTCTATTATCCATGACATGGGATGTTAACTTACCTCACACAGTCACGGTAGCAGCTGCAGCTAAGACTCAATAAAGAGATGCTCTTTAAATGCACTGTTAAAGCTTTTAATGGTTTCTAGATTTCTGATGTCTGTAGGCAGGGATTTCTAGGTAGGAGGTCCCAACTTAGATAAGCCTCTCTCAGCTACAGCAATTTTAAAAATAGGCTGTACTACACAGAAACTGTTGTCCTGCTCTGATTTCGTAAGGGTTGTCTTGTAAATTGTAAATGTAGTTTCACTCTTAAGGGGCAATACTATGTTTCTTCACTTCTACAGAAGTATTTCTGACACCATACAAGCATATGGACAGACAGAGCTGAGACTAGGCTGTTTGGTGCCCTGGACAATGTGAAGTTAAAGACCAAACAAAAGTCCACTCAAAATTAAGGTTGCCCTGCTAAACTCCCAAAACTGATCACAAAAAAGAAAAGAAAAGAAAAAAAAAGGCATCAGCTAGCAAACAGTCATTCATGAATACACAGTACATACAGAATGGCTTTTTGTTCACACCTCTGCTAAACTGTAATAAAGAGCGGTGACACTTCTGCTACATGTCAGTGACTATACAAAATCCTCAGCCTATTAAGTATCAATGCAATACCTCTTTGCTAGACTGCAGAATTAAGCTATACTAACTCCCTGCTACAATTTTATCACACAAACACTGAGTAACTGTCATTTAAGCAGTAGCACCTTAGAACTACAGTTGCTTTGTTGATTGCCAATATTATGTTAACACCTCAATTACATTGCTGAATGTACCCACAAACAGATTATAACCGGAGTACATCCCACCCCCTTCCCTTGCTATAGCTTTACGGATAACCAACAAATAAAAACAAGACACATAATCTGTGTCTAGCTGCTCTGAGATATGCAAACTGAGACTTCTAGAATATGTGTGTGTTACATGACGTGCATATCAATGTAGCTAGCTCATTACCATTACAATTATATACACCATATATATGATAGTTTCATTTGGTCTAAAAACTCCATATAAAAAGTCCTGAAATCTTTCTAACAAAGATCCCAGAAATCTTCAAACAGCTAAGTTGCTCCTGTAACTTCAATCTGCCAACAAGTTTACAGATATCCTCATAAAGATGTGAAATGAATCTGGATTTTTTAAATAATACGGTAATCAATGAGGCCATATCCTCCATAGTAGAGATTCTCAATTCACTATTATTTAATTTTGTAGCAAGGTCAAATATTGTAGTTTTAACTCCCAAAGACAGAGAGAAGTTGAGCTCCTGACTCCTAAACTTAAAACATACTCCACTTTGAGTCCTTGTGACTTACATCGCTTTTCCTTCTGCTGAGTAGATTCCTGAATGCTATTTCACTCCGATATCAATTCTTAATAAGGGAGGCCATTTTCAATTTGCTTATCTGAATGTCAATCTCTTCTTGCATCATTTACTCAGTACCATCATCTGAATGGTTTCTGAAAACTTGGAGATGGGCATTCCCAAGCCAGCCAAGAGCCCTGCAACCCATCTGTTTTTTCATAGGAAACTATATCAGCCCATCCATTCTCTTATAGTGATAGTCAGTTAATAGGCAGTGGGCCAGTTTGCTGGGGCTGTGGGGTTGCCTACCATCTTCCCTGGGTGGAACAGCCCCCCTTAGTTTTACATCAAGCTCCAAACTGCCGGCCTCCAGGAAAGTCTCAGCACAGCAGGCTCTCTACATGTTTATTCCAGAGGTGAAACACCTAGTGCTCCTGGTATGCATCAGCCAAGTGACAAGCCCAAGCTACCTCTCCCCTCACACCAGGATGGGTGAGTCAGCATCGACTGCTTATTCCCATTCTCGATGGCCAGCTCCTACAGACACCAAGCTACTAATCGAACTTGGGTTGTCTGCAGCAAGATCATGATTTCATCTCTATGCCATGGAGCATCAAACATGATACAGAATATAAACAGCTCCAGTAGAATCAACAGCAATATATGAAGAAACTCAGATATTAATCTGCTGCAATCTGCAAAAAGTGTTAGTAAGCTGAAACAACCAAAACACTATTTACTAGCTTGCCATCACCTTGGAAAGTCATTATCCAAACTTATCATGAAACTAAAGATTAGTGTTTGTTGCCAGTATACGTATTCTCCACAGTAGATATTTACACTAAGGTCCTAGTACCTGGTAGTTTGGTATATTTAGTAGTACATGCTGTATAGATCCCCCAAGTAAGATCCACTGATCAAGTGGAAGATGAAGATCACATGTTCTGTTAAAACAGCAGGGGAATGCCTAAATGACCTAAACTGGGATTCTCTAACCACAGTAAGATGTTTCTGTTGCAAAGAATAAGGTACTGCTTCTGAAAATTGAATAGCTGGCTATATATCAACAGTAGAAGCAATTCACTTTGAGAACTTTTAACTTTTGATATTACTTCAAATTTTAGAGCTTACTAATGATGTTAAACTATTCAACAACCTATCCCTCTACTTGACTAAAATGAAAAGGACAGATCTACTGTGAATTAACAACTCTGTAAAGAAACCACATCTAATCTACAAAATGAGAGGTTTTATGCAATGAATACTTTTTAGAAGAAAAAATAAAAAGTACATGGAAAGAATTGCAAGCCAAGTTCTAGTTCACTATAAACAAGACACAAACAAAGTCCAAGTTCTAGTCAGAGTGCATCTTAACATATCAAACTAGATTTTAATTGCAAAGAGTAAAAAAATATAACAAGGGAATACTATTGTTATGAGTCACTAAAACAATGAATTGTTCTACCTGTTATACGTATGTTGCATGGAATGCCAAAGGGATAACCTCCCACAATGCCGTTTCCAAAATTCCAGATGCACTCCTGTCTCAGGTTTAGTTCCTTCTCCATAAACTAACAAAATAATAAAAAAGGTTAGGATGTCAAATTAATTCTGACACTGAATCACAGCACTAAGTAACACATTAATGGTCTGTTTAATACATTGTATATTTTAAATTGTGCATCTGATTTTAAAAGATAGATCAGTTCATACTTAAATGCTGTTGCTTCTTAATGTTTCTTTTTCTATCCATCCTTTCAGATCAGCAATGACTAGGTTCTACAGGCCTTCAACAAAATCTTCATAACTGTTCCACTTCTTTGTCTTCTTTCCCTTTTAATGTTGCAAGCCATTACCTTCCCACAAAACGCACACACACATACACCAGCACATGACTCAACGTTGTAACTCACTGATACCATCTTTGACATATAGCGGATATAAAAAGTGTACACAGGCCTGTTAAAATGTGAGGTTTTTGTGATATAAAAAAATTAGACCACAATAAATAATGTCAAAATTTTTCCCACTTTTAATGTGACCTATAACCTGTACAATTCAATTGAAAAACAAACAAATCTGTTAGGGAAATAAATATAAAAAACGTACAATAAGCTGGTTGCATAAGTGTGCACACCCTTAAACTAATACTTTGTTGAAGCATCTTTTGATTTAATTTTAGCATTCAGTCTTCTTGGGTACACACCTGCCATCAAGTAAAGAGACTCTGATTAACCCCAAATAAAGTTCAGCTGTCCTAATAGGATTTTTCTGACATTTACTCACTTGCCTGCTACAGCAAAAGCCATGGTTCACAGACAGCTTACAAAGCATCAAAGGGATCTCACTGTTGAAAGGTATCAGTCAGGAGAAGGGTACAAAAAAATTTCCACAGCACTGGATATACCATGGAACACAGTGAAGACAGTCATCAAAAAGTGGAGAAAATATGGGACAACAGTGACGCTGCAAAGAACTGGACGTCCCTCCAAAATTTATGAAAAGACAAGATGAAAACTGGTCAGGGAAGCTGCCAAGAGACCTACACAGCAACACTGAAGGAGCTGCAGGAATTTCTGGCAAGTACTGGTTGTGTACTACATCTGACAACAATCTCCCGTATTCTACATATTGCAACAACAAACAACGAACTAAGAACAAAAAACGAGCTTGAAGAACAGACCACCCAGGAAAATGTAAAAAACGTTTTTTTTTTTTTTTCCCTAGGGGTCTATCGTTTGTGCCCGATTCACATTTTAACTTAGTCAAAACCATCATTGACCTCAAGCTGTTTGTAAGAAAATTGAATTTAAGAATTGTAATGGGTGATAAGGGTTCTACTACTAGTTCCCTTAAAATTTCTAGTGTATTCAACCCTCCTTTGCATGAAATGTTACGGCTTTTTGAGAGAATGTGTGAGTATGATTTAAGGGCCCTGGCTGTTAGTAAACCTTGTAATTTTAAACAAGGTTTCAACATCACTAGACGTCAACGAGAATTCATTACAATGTTGTAGAATTGCAACATCAGGGTTATGAAACCTGACAAGGGGGGTGGTTTGGTTTTTAAGGATTATTTTCTTTATGATGAAAAAATGTTGATGCTGTTGAACACTGAGTCTTATGTTTTAGTTAGTATCAACAAAGTTAACATTGCTTACACTAAAATAAGGGGAATTATAGAAGACCTATTTCTGGAAAGGGTGATTGACATCGAATTGTACCAGTATTTGATGGTGTTAGCCCCTAAGCTTCCGGTCTTGTTTGGAATCCCCAAAATCCATAAATCCATTTCTGACCCTCCTTTTAGACCTATAGTGAACGGCCGAGGCTCTATCACTTACGCATGTGCCAAATTCATAGACAGTGTTTTAAGCCCATTGGTCAACTAAGAGTCCCAGATTTGTAAGGATTCGTGGAGTTTTCTTCAGGATATCAACAAAATTCCATTTAATAAGAACTATTGGTTTTTGACCATTGATATTAAAGATTTATATACTGTCATTCCTCAGAATTTGGGTATGCAATGGGTTCGTGAATTCTTAATTGATAAGAGGATCGATGAAAACACCATTTATTTGATTGAAACATTATTGGAGATTGTTTTAAATTACAACTTTATGTTGTTTGATGGCAAAATTTTCTTACAAAAATCAGGGGTGGCAATGGGTTCCCCTTGTGGTGGTAGCTTTGCCAATTGTGTGTTAGCCTACTGGGAAAGGTCATTTTTGTTTACCAACGCACTGTTTGATGAGTGTGTCGCCTGGTACACTAGGTACCAGGACGACATGTTCATCATTTGGAAAGCACCACCATCTCTAGTTCCAACATTTATTACTAGCATTTCTAGTACGACAGACTTTTTGGAATTCACGTATAGCTTACAGGAGATAAATATCAACTATCTAGACATTTTGTTATCCAAAGACACAGTTAACTTGAAATATAAAAGTGTCATTTATAGAAAGCCCACATATTCAAATGCTTTCCTCCATTTCACCAGTTGCCACCCTAGCCATCAAAAGAGAGCTGTTGTGAAGGGACAGATGGTTAGGGTGGCCAGGATGTTATCTGATGAAGAAGATTTTCTAGTGGAATGTGAGCATTTGAGTGCTATGTTCATTAACAGGGGGTATCCACCCCGCTTTGTTTATGAAATTAAATCTGAGGTCTGAGGTCATGTATAAAAGACACTCTGGTTTTTATAAACCAATATTGATTGGGAACATTAGTACTCATGAGGGTGAGCTGGTGACCCTTAATGAATCGCAAAATATGATCAATATTAATGTCCCCTTTGGAACTAGCTTTCTTTGTACATACAGCGTAGATCATCTTGAAATAAGGAAGTTATTTAATAAGAACTGGGCTCTCATCGCCGAAGGCATTCACCTTTGTAGTAAGTTATGTGACAGCCCTAGAATTATATTTAGGAGGGGTCACAACTTGAAAGTATTACTGGAAGTAAAATAACAATTTGGGAATAATCAAAATTTTGGGATGACAAAATGTGGGGCATGTAGACAGTGTAAGTACGTCTGTACAGACACTAAGGTTAAAGTCAGAGATCAAACATTTAATATTATGGGAAAATTTAATTGTGAAACTAGAAGTGTGGTTTATGCTGCGTTTTGTCAGAGATGCGCTGCTTTTTACATAGGCAAGACCGAAAGGAAATTAAAGCAGCGCATCTATGAGCACGTGTACGCCATCAACAAAAAAGATCTTAATAACGCTCTTGCTAGGCATGTTAGCGAATTTAATGACCATCATTTTAAATTTACTATTCTTAGTAAAATTATTACTGACATTAGGGGTGGTCCCTGGCAGATTCAGCTGGAAATGGATGAATTATATTGGCAAATTCGTACTGCAGCTCACATGTATCCTGGTCTGAATGACCATGTCTCCATTAGTTGGATTTTGAAATATTTTTCAATGAGAAGATTAAATAAGTGTTGATCCGATTAATTCTGCTCATTAGCTATTAGCTATTTGTATTTTTTGCATATACTGTGAATTTTCAATTTATGATTTTATCTTTTGTTAAGGTTTTATTGTTATTCCTGGTTTAAGGTTGATTTTTATTATATATATATATATATATATATATATATATATATATATATATATATATATATTCTTTTGATGTTATTGTTATTTCCGGTTAAAGGTGGATTCACCTGGTTGTTTTATACAATTAATGTTGTATAATTGATTTTTTAATTACGTGTGATTGAATAATTAATATTTCTATTAGGACATAAAAAGATGGTTGAAAGTTAATTTTGGTATTTTATGTCTGAAGAAGGAGTGACATTGTGCTCTCCGAAAGCGTTAGCTAATAAAACGTTTTTTACATTTTCCTGGGTGGTCTGCTTCTTCTAGCTCGTTTTTTGTTCTTAGTTCGTATTCTACATATGTGTGGGCTATGGGGTAGGGTTGCAAGACGGAAGCCTTTTCTTACACAGAAAAACATCCAGGCCCGGCTAAAAGTTGCAAAACAATATATCAAGTCTCCCAAAAGCATGTGGGAAAATGTGTTATGGTCTGAGGAGACCAAGGCTGAACTTTCTGGCGACAATTTCAAAAGGTACGTTTGGCGCAAAAACAACACTTTGCATTACCAAAAGAACACCATCCCCATGGTGAAACATGGTGGTGGCAGTATCATGCTTTGGGGTTGCTTTTCTTCAGCTGGAACTGGGACTTTAGTCAAGGTGGAGGGAATTATGAACATTTCCAAATACCAGTCACTTTTGGCCCAAAACCTTCAGGCGTCTGCTTGAAAGCTGAAGATGAATTTCTCCTCTCAACATGACAATGACCCCAAGCATACATCCATATCAACAAACGAATGGCTTCACCAGAAGAAAATTAAAGTTTTGGAATGACCCAGCCAGAGCCCAGACCTAAATTCAATAGAAAATCTGTGGGGGTAACCGGAAGAGGACTGTGCACAAGTGATCCCCTCGCAATCTGACAGATTTGGGGCACTTTAGCAAGGAAGAGTGGGCAAATATTGCCAAGTCAAGATGTGTCATGCTGACAGACTTCTACCCCAAAAGACTGAATGCTGTAAATAAATCAAAAGGTGCTTCAACAAAGTGCAGCCAGCTTATTGTACATTTTTATTTTTTTATATTTTTTCCCCTAACAGATTTGTTTCGTTTTTTCAATTGAATTGCACAGTGGGAAAAATTTTGAAATGATTTATTACTGTCTAATTTTTTTTAAATCACAAAAAACTGTCATTTTAACAGCAGTGTGTACACTTTTTATATCCACTGTATATGAATTTCTCAGAATAAGAGTCTGCAGGACAGCAACACAAATAATTTCAAATCTGGGCTGTTTATCTACAATATGCTTTTGCAGGGATATCAGATAGGCTGTACCACAGAGCTTCACTACAGAGAGATTTTCTTCCAGCCTGCTGATTAATTTCTTATCTTTTCAGCACCCAGGTAATCAATATGAACATTCCAGAATCAGAAAATATGAATGAAAAAGTTTCCACAGCTGTCCAAATAATTGCTGTATTAAACTTTGGGCAATATGTCATTTGTTTGCTGTAAATATGTAATGTGTAGTTGTCTCTTTAAATTGATTTTTATATGTATTTTCTAAATGAAAGGGATATGTTGCATTTATAAACTAATACCAGACATCAATGGAAAGGTAAATCAATGCACTGTGGACAGCTTCTGCTGATGTCAGCAACAATTGTTTCTAAGAAATGAATGCAGCTGTGTGCTGGCAGAACTGCTTTTGGGGAACTTCATGCTGGGTACAATATGGATGGAATTCTGCCTAGCAAGAGAGATACCTGATAAGGGAAAATAAGAAGAGAGGAATCATAGCAAAAATCACAGATTCCATCTGCCTAACAACAGAAAGAGTGCATGAGAAAGACAATGTACACTCCCTTATGGAAAGAGGCTAACAGCACTTTGAATTTTAATAGGCGTTTCTTCAGTACTCATTTTAGGTATCTTTAGAGTAGCATATAAAGTAGCAATATTAGATCACTAGTAGGCTGTGACTCAACACTTTCTTGGTTGTAACTTAGCATGACTTTCCACCTTGCCTCCATAACAAGCAACAGTTTCTTCAGGTGAATGAACACTTTATGAATAAAAATGCTGTTATTACTTTGTCCATGAGCATCAATGTGTCATCATTTTTTCTTTCAAATGGGAACACATTCTGGACAAGAAAAGTAGGTAAGAAGATAGCTGTGGTAAAGACAAGAGAAGCTATGCAAGTCCACACAACAGAGTATGTATGGCAGGAGAACAAACGAAATAAGAAATCCACATAGCAGACAAACACATAACGTTAGGGAACCTGATGAATGAAAAAATAGCTCAGATGATATCAGCCAAGTGAGGACTCTAAAAATAGGAAACCTATGTCCGCAGACAAATGATAACAAGGAAAATGAGAATTATAAAGAAAACTCTGGACATATTGAGCTCACCAAGAAATGAAGTCATTCAGATTGTTATATCACCATTATCTGCACGTTTTTAAGTGTATTACATGATTCTCTAACTGAAGTAAAGACATGCAATGTAGATTGCCAGGAAAATCAGAGCTGACAGACCAAATGTTCTTACTAGCATACAAATGTCTGTATCTTACAAAGTATTTGTGTACTGTAAGGAAATGACAAGTTAGAGATATGTATACTGTTCTACCTGTGCATGCTGGTTTAACAAGATGACACAACAGTAAAATGAACACCCATTTGATTTATGAAATCAGAGACTTATATATATATATATTGAGCATTCCTGAGGTTTTCACATGAGCACGCCAGGCTGAAGTAAAATGTGCACATTTCAAGTGTCTGCCTCTTTGGTAATATCTCTGACTTCCATTTCTTGCTTACACTAAGTGAAATATGGTTTTAGATTTGTAACTTCAAAAGAAACTTCTATGGGTACCAAGAAAGTACAGTTTTGTACCTACCATAAATGTAGATGTTCGATAGGTATGCATCTGCAGTCATAACATATGGGTTGTCCTGCCTCAGGCAGCCCTTCGGTCGGCCGGATTCCAAAGTCTGGGTCTGGCCTTGGCTGATGTCACACTTCACCTGACGTCATAGCTCCTGGGGTATAAAGGCATCAGCCGACGCCATTTTCCTCAGTGTTTCTTGCCCCAGATGCCAGGTGCCCTCTAGGAAGGCTAAATTTGGATAAAAGTAGAAAATTCCAAACAGTAGAAAGCAAAAAATATATATATATACATATATACATACAAACAAATATACCATAATAGATTCCCCCAGCTAGCTAAGAGAGGGGTAAGTACCCTAGGAATACCACAGTGGGGAAGGAGGGTGGGTAATCCTGACTGCAGATGCATACCTATCGGACATCTACATTTATGGTAGGTACAAAACTGTACTATGTCCCTCAAGGATGCATCTGCAGTCATAACATATGGGTAGAATACCATAGCCAAACTGGGGGAGGAGGCACTAAGATAATGATGGTGTAGTTAAGATCCCTTGTAAAACTGCAGTTGCAAAACCTGCTCGGGATCTGGAGTATAAAGGAAGATTGTAATGCTTGGCAAATGTATGCACGGAGCTCCAAGTAGCAGCTTCTAAAATGTCTTTGGTAGCCACTCCTCGTAGGAAAGCTGTAGTGGTGGTTGTGGCTCTTGTGGAGTGAGGCCTGATATTTTCTGGAGTTGTCTTTCCATGAAAAGAGTAGCAGAATCGAATGCAATTTCCTATCCATTTTGAAATTGTCTGTTTGGAAATTGCTTTTCCTTGCACTCCTGTTGCATATGCTACCAGAAGCTGGTCAGTTTTTCTGCTGGTTTTAGATCTGTCCAGATAGTAGCACAGTTGTCTGTGTACATCCAAGGTGTGCAGTAGTTTTTCCCCCCTGTTCTGTGGGTTAGGGAAGAACATAGGTAAATGAATAGCTTGGTTCAAGGATACCCTGGATACCACCTTTGGCATGAAAGTAGGATTGGTTCTCAGAGACACTCTATCCTGGTGAAAGATAAGGAAAGGCTGCACTGCCATTAATGCCTGTAACTTGGATACCCTTCTTGCTGAAGTGATTGCTAGAAGGAAAGCAGTTTTCCAAGATAAGAACTGTAAGTCTGCTGATGCTGCTGGCTCAAAAGGAAGTGTTAATTTTCCAGCACGAAATTGAGATCCCATGCAGGCAGAGGTGGTTTCCTTGGAGGTTTTACATTTTTGATCCCTCTTAAAAATTGTCTGAGGAGAGGGTGAGAGAGAAGATAGGAGGATCCATGTTGTACTCTGCTGAAATTGCTGAAACATGAATCTTAATGGAAGAATAGGACAGGCCATTGTGGAACAGTTCTGCTAAGTATTCTAGGATGTGTGCTAGGTTTGCCAGTGTGACATTTGTTCTCTTTGATGCACTCCAAATGAGGAATCTCTTCCATTTGGCTGAGTATGTTTTTCTTGTGGAGGGTCTGCGAGCCTCCAGGATAATATCCTTGACCCTCTGGGATAAAACAGATTGGTTTTGTTTTATGCAATTTTCCAGGCAGTTAGCTGCAGCGTTTTCAAGTTTGGATGCAGGGTCTTGTAGTTGTTCTGCGTTAGAAGTAAAGGCCATAGAGGTAGAGGCCATGAGTTCGTCCGAGACATGCTTCTCAGTAGTGGGTACCAATGCTGCCTTGGCCAGTCTGGAGTTATCAGAATCACCTTTGGCTGTTCCTCCCTGATCTTCAGTAGAACTTTGTACATCAATGGGAGAGGTGGAAAGGCATAGACTGTCGGCCTTCCAGCTGAAAGAAAGGGAGTCCACCCTCCAGGCTTGTGGGTGGTATTCTCTTGAGCAGAATGTCTTCAGTTGGTGGTTGAGTGGGGAGGCGAACAGGTCTATCTCTGGCATTCCCCATTTCTTTGTTATGTTTTTGAAGATGTCTGGATGCAGCATCCATTCGTGAGCATCCGTGGTAGTTCTGCTTAAGCTGTCTGCTAGTGAATTCTCTTTTCCTGGTACGAATCTGGCCTGCAGTTGAATGTTGAGATTCAGGCCTAGGTTCCACAGGTCCATTGCCATCCGGCATAGAGGGTAGGAATGTGTGCCTCCCTGTTTGTTGATGTACCACATGACTGTGTTATTGTCTGTCCTTATCAGCAGGTGTCCTTGCTGGAGGAATGATTTGAATGCCTCGATTGCATGCTTCACTGCCAGCATCTCCTTTAGATTTATGTGTAGATTCAGCTGGTCTTGAGACCATAGGCCTTGGATACACTTGTCTTCCATATCGCCCAGCCTAGGTCTGAGGCGTCCGTGATGATGGTCTGCCTTGGCTGTGGATTGTGGAAAGGCAACCCTCTGTTGGTCTAGCAGGCCTGAGCCCACCACAGGAATTCTTTTTTCAGGCATGGAATGATTGGTATCATGGTTTCTAGACTGTGTCTGTGTTGAGACCATACATTCCTTAGGTACCATTGTAATTTTCTCATATGCAGCCTGGCATGTGGGATCAAGATTATGCAAGATGCCATGTAACCCAGGGCCTGCAGGACTTTCCTTGCAGTAAGCTGAGTTTGTCTTGTCAATGCCATGAAGTAGACTGGTAGTTGCTTTTGTTTTTCTTCTGTGAGAAAAGCCATCTGAGTTATTGTGTCCAGTTCTGCACCCAAAATGTTATCCTCTGGGATGGCACTAGTCTTGACTTTTGTATGTTGACTGTGTATCCCAAGGCTTGTAACAGTTGTATGACATAGGCCAAATCCTTTATTATTTTTGTCTTGTTGTCCGCTTGTATTAGGCAGTCGTCCAGGTATGGGTAGATCTGAATTCCCTGAAGCCTGCAATGTGCAATTACTGATGCCAGGCATTTCGTGAATACTCTGGGCGCACTAGATAAGCCAAAGGGCAATGCTGAGAATTGATAATGCTCTGATCCTGCAAGAAATCTGAGGCGTCTTCTGCAATCTGGTCGTGTAGGGACGTGCAGGTATGCCTCCTTGAGATCTAGAGTCACCAGCCAAGACTCCTTGCCCAACATGGGAAGAAGTTGCTGTAGGGTCAGCATCTTGAATTTTGGTACAATGAGATATGTGTTCAGTGCGGACAAGTCGACAATAGGCCTCCATTGAGATTCTTTTCTTGGTACAAGGAATAGTCTGGAGTAAAATCCTTGGCCTTGTTCCATAGATGGTACCCTTTCTATTGCTCTCATCCTTAGTAGGTTGATGATTTGTTTTAGAGCCTCTGACTTCTGGCTTGGTGGAAGGTTTGGCATTCCTCTCTTTTTTGGTAAAGTGTGGAAGTGAAACCTGTAGCCTTTGTCTATTGTTTGCAATGTCCATTTGTCTCCTGTAATGCAATGCCAGTTTTTTGAAAATAAAGCTAACTTTCTGCCCAAGGGTGCTTCCAGTTGTTCCCTGGTAGGCGGAATCAGAGCCAAGTCATTGTGTCTGTCCTGTGGAAGTGGTTGTAGTCGCAGCTGTGGCGGTACTCCTCTGGTTGGCAGGTTGCCACTGATGACCCCTGTAGGCACCCCTTGATTGACCTCTGCCTCTTGGGCGTCTATTTCTGCCTCTCTGTGCTCTGGAGGTGTCTGGAAAGGACCAATTCTTTGAAGGCCAATTTCTGCTGAACCTCGGAGGTTGGACCTGCAGAAAATCCTTGACTGTTTGCACAGATTTTGCCTTTTCTTCCACTTTCTTTAGAACCTCCTGTGCAGAGGAGCCAAATAAACTTTGTTTCTCCATAGGGGCATCTAGGAGTTTAGACTTAACATGGTCTGGCAAGGATTGCTCTTTTAGCCAGGCATGCCTTCGAATCACTGCTTCAGTCATAGCTGATCTAAATGAAGCCTCCAGTGCATCATAGCCACATTTTAAGAAATGATTACTGACCTGCTGAGAGTTGTGTACCAAATCCTGAAGGGACTTACGGTCTAAAGGTTCAGGAGAGAAAGCTTTTATTCAGCTGATCTAACAAAAATTCCTGGTACTGTATCATGTGAAATTGACAGTTTAAAGCCCTGGCAGAAAGAGTAGCAGATGTATAAACCTTTTTACCTTCAGGCGTCTGCTTGAAAGCTGAAGATGAATTTCTCCTCTCAACATGACAATGACCCCAAGCATACATCCATATCAACAAACGAATGGCTTCACCAGAAGAAAATTAAAGTTTTGGAATGGCCCAGCCAGAGCCCAGACCTAAATTCAATAGAAAATCTGTGGGGGTAACCGGAAGAGGGCTGTGCACAAGTGATCCCCTCGCAATCTGACAGATTTGGGGCACTTTAGCAAGGAAGAGTGGGCAAATATTGCCAAGTCAAGATGTGTCATGCTGACAGACTTCTACCCCAAAAGACTGAATGCTGTAAATAAATCAAAAGGTGCTTCAACAAAGTGCAGCCAGCTTATTGTACATTTTTATTTTTTTATATTTTTTCCCCTAACAGATTTGTTTCGTTTTTTCAGTTGAATTGCACAGTGGGAAAAATTTTGAAATGATTTATTGCTGTCTAATTTTTTTAAAATCACAAAAACCTGTCATTTTAACAGCGGTGTGTACACTTTTTATATCCACTGTATATGAGTTTCTCAGAATAAGAGTCTGCAGGACAGCAACACAAATAATTTCAAATCTGGGCTGTTTATCTACAATATGCTTTTGCAGGGATATCAGATAGGCTGTACCACAGAGCTTCACTACAGAGAGATTTTCTTCCAGCCTGCTGATTAATTTCTTATCTTTTCAGCACCCAGGTAATCAATATGAACATTCCAGAATCAGAAAATATGAATGAAAAAGTTTCCACAGCTGTCCAAATAATTGCTGTATTAAACTTTGGGCAATATGTCATTTGTTTGTTGTAAATATGTAATGTGTAGTTGTCTCTTTAAATTGATTTTTATATGTATTTTCTAAATGAAAGGGATATGTTGCATTTATAAACTAATACCAGACATCACTGGAAAGGTAAATCAATGCACTGTGGACAGCTTCTGCTGATGTCAGCAACAATTGTTTCTAAGAAATGAATGCAGCTGTGTGCTGGCAGAACTGCTTTTGGGGAACTTCATGCTGGGTACAATATAGATGGAATTCTGCCTAGCAAGAGAGATACCTGATAAGGGAAAATAAGAAGAGAGGAATCATAGCAAAAATCACAGATTCCATCTGCCTAACAACAGAAAGAGTGCATGAGAAAGACAATGTACACTCCCTTATGGAAAGAGGCTAACAGCACTTTGAATTTTAATAGGCGTTTCTTCAGTACTCATTTTAGGTATCTTTAGAGTAGCATATAAAGTAGCAATATTAGATCACTAGTAGGCTGTGACTCAACACTTTCTTGGTTGTAACTTAGCATGACTTTCCACCTTGCCTCCATAACAAGCAACAGTTTCTTCAGGTGAATGAACAGCTTTATGAATAAAAATGCTTTTATTACTTTGTCCATGAGCATCAATGTGTCATCATTTTTTCTTTCAAATGGGAACACATTCTGGACAAGAAAAGTAGGTAAGAAGATAGCTGTGGTAAAGACAAGAGAAGCTATGCAAGTCCACACAACAGAGTATGGCAGGAGAACAAACGAAATAAGAAATCCACATAGCAGACAAACACATAACGTTAGGGAACCTGATGAATGAAAAAATAGCTCAGATGATATCAGCCAAGTGAGGACTCTAAAAATAGGAAACCTATGTCCGCAGACAAATGATAACAAGGAAAATGAGAATTATAAAGAAAACTCTGGACATATTGAGCTCACGAAGAAATGAAGTCATTCCCATTGTTATATCACCATTATCTGCACTTTTTAAGTGTATTACATGATTCTCTAACTGAAGTAAAGACATTATAGGTTATAGGTTCGTACTAAGCTAACTGCCTTTGCGAGCCATTTTAAGCCTAGCCAATTATCCCCTGTGAGACTCAAACCCTGCACCTTGTGTTTGTAAGGCAAACACCTTAACCATTAGGCCACCCTCCCAACCCTGTAGATTGCCAGGAAAATCAGAGCTGACAGACCAAATGTTCTTACTAGCATACAAATGTCTGTATCTTACAAAGTATTTGTGTACTGTAAGGAAATGACAAGTTAGAGATATGTATACTGTTCTACCTGTGCATGCTGGTTTAACAAGATGACACAACAGTAAAATGAACACCCATTTGATTTATGAAATCAGAGACTTATATATATATATATATATATATATATATATTGAGCATTCCTGAGGTTTTCACATGAGCACGCCAGGCTGAAGTAAAATGTGCACATTTCAAGTGTCTGCCTCTTTGGTAATATTTCTGACTTACATTTCTTGCTTACACTAAGTGAAATATGGTTTTAGATTTGTAACTTCAAAAGAAACTTCTATGGGTACCAAGAACCATCACATTATTAAACTCATGGAATCCAGATGACAGGAGCTGATGTTAGAGCAGCAAAGTACAGTTGTGTACACTTACCATAAATGTAGATGTTCGAGCGTATTCACTGTTGCAGTCATCACATTTGGGTTATCCCTGCCAGGGTAGCCCTTAGTCGGCCTGAATAGCAGAGGCTTAGTATTTCTGCGTCGGTTGCTGTCACTTCAGGACTGACGTCAGGTCATCAATAGTATAAAGTAAGGCAGCCAATGCCATTACATTAGTTTTTCTTGCCCTAACTGTCAGGAGCCCCCAAGTGGGAGCCAGGATATGGTGGAAGAACCACACCAGTAGAAAGTAAATTCCAAAATGTTCCTTGTAAGGAGAGAGAGAGAGAGAGAGAGAGAGAGAGAGAGAAGTGGAATGGAGGGAGGGAAACCAGGACTAAAACAGTGAATGCCTCTAACATCTACATTTATGGTAAGTGTACACAACTGTACTATGTGCTTTGTGTTTTACTGTTGCAGTCATCACATTTAGGTTGACTCCCAAAGCTGAGGAAAAGGGTGGAGGCAGTCAAGAAGACTGGGGACTGGCTAGGATGCCCTGCAAGACTGCAGTGGCAAAGACTACCCTGGATTTGGAGAAGAAAGGCAGGTGGTAATGCTTGGTGAAGGTATGAATGATTTAGTTTTGTCTAGACAAAATCTGAGCTGTCTGTGTACATCCAGAGAGTGCAGTATTCTTTCCCCCTTGTTTTGTGGGTTAGGGAAAAAGGTGGGCAAATGAATGGACTGGTTGAGAGCCATACTTGACACCACTTTTTGCATGAAGGATGGGTTAGTCCTGAGGGAGACCCTGTCAGCATGGAAAATGATGAAGGGCTCTACAGCCATTGGTGCTTGTAGCTCGGATACTCTTCTGGCTGAAGTAATGGCCAGAAGCAAGGCGGTCCTTCCATGAGAGAAACTTTAACTCTGCTGAAGCTGCTGGTTCAAAGGGGGGGGGGGGGCAGGGTGAGCTTTTCAGGTCCCAAGCTGGGGTAGCTGCTCTTCTGGGTGGCCTCAAGTTGTTAGCCCCTCTTAGGAACTGTCTGATGAGAGGGTGTGAGAAAAGAGGTTGCTCAGTGTTGAAATGAGCAGAGATAGCAGAGCATGTATTTTAAAAGAGGAAAAGGATAGACCACTTTGTAGTAGGTCAGCTAGGTAAGCCAGGATGAGAGGTAGGGAAGGCTGTGCCGTATCAGCTCCCTTAGCCTGATTTCCATTTATCAGCATAAGACTTTCTAGTGCTAGGGCGTCTGGCCTCACGTATAACATCTAGACCCTGTTTACTGAGATTGGCAGCTTGTACAGTGGTCAGGGAATAAGCTAGGCTGCCAAATTGAGGAACTGCAATTGGGGATGCATGAATTTGCCTTCCCTCTGGGTCAGGAGTGTTGGGCTCTGAGGGAGATGCCATGGTGGCAGAGGGGACAGGCTGTGCAGCAGTGGGTACCAGTGCTAGCGTGGCCAGTCTGGGGCAATCAGGATTGTCCTCAGTTTTTCCTCCCTAATTTTGAGCAGTACCCTGGTAATGAGAGGTAGTGGGGGAAATGCATAGACCAAGAGGTTGACCCACTGGAAGGATAGAGCATCCACTTTCCAGGCCCTGCAGTGAGGCTCCCTGGTGCAGAACTTGCTGAGCTGATGGTTAGAGTGGGAAGCAAAGAGGTCGACCTTCGGGGTGCCCCATTTCTGAGTTATAAGGGTGAAAGTTCTTTGATCTAGCTGCCACTCGTGTGGGTCCAGAAGATTTCTGCTTAAGTTGTCTGCCAGAGAGTTTAGACAGCCTGACAGGAATTATGCTAACAGGTGTAGTTGCATGGCTGAGGCTGTGTGTCAAAGGGTCATGGCAAGCCTGCATAGAGGGTAGGAGTGAGTCCCTCCCTACTTGTTGATACGCCACATCACAGTGGTGTTATCTGTTTTGATCATGAGAGCCCCTGGAGAGAGAAGGGGTCTGAAAGCTGTCAATGCATGCTGGACAGCTAACATCTCTTTTTGGTTGATGTGCAGATGTATTTGATGTGGGCTCCATTGGCCCTGTATGTACCTGCCATCCAGGTGTGCGTCGGTGGTGAAGGTCTGGGGCAGCATGGGGTGGTGAGAAGGGTAGTTCCTTGTTGTGGTAGCAAGCTGCTGCCAACCAAAGAAAATCTTTCCTTAGGCAAGGTATCACTGGTATAAGAGTTTTCAGGTCTTGAGAGTGTTGACACCAAAGGCGTTTTAGGTACCAATGAAGTTTCCTCATATGCAGTCTGGCATATGGAATGAGTAGAATGCAAGATGCCATTAAACTCCGAGCTTGCAGGATTTTCCTTGCGGATAACTGGGGTCTGGTGGCTAGTTGAGAGAAACAAGCTATCAGGTAAGTTTGCTTTTCTGGTGTAAGGAATACCATCCAGGATGCTGTGTCCAGGTTTGCTCCCAGGAATATAATTTTTTGAGTGGGTACAAGTTTGGATTTCTTTTCATTGATAGTGTACCCTAGGGAGGTCAGTAGGTCCTTTACAAGGCCACGTGCTTGAGCAACTTTTCCTGACTGTCTGCCTGAATTAGGCAGTCATCTAAGTATGGGTAAATTTGAATATTTCTTTGCCTGCAAAAAGCAATGGCGGGAGCCAGACATTTTGTGAAAACTCTGGAAGCAGTAGATAAGCCAAAGGGACTTTCAGAGAACTGAAAGTGCAGAGATCCTGTCCTGAAACATAGATATTTCCTGCATGATTCCCTGATTGGGATGTGGAGGTAGGCCTCTTTTAGGTCTAGGGTGGCTAGCCAAGCATTCTTGGAGAGCATAGGTAGTAGTTGCTGGAGTGTGAGCATTATGAAGTTTGGTATCACCAGGAAGGTGTTTAGAATGCATGGATCGAGGATGTGGCTCCAGGTGCCCTCTTTTCTGGGTACCAGGAAGAGCCTGGAGTAGAAACCTTGACCTACTGTTCTGCAGGAACATGCTCTATTGCCCTCATAGAGAGCAGCGAAAGGACTTGCTTTTTGGCCTCTGCCCATTGGTTTGGAGGAAGATCTGGGAACCCTTTTGTGGTTTTTAGAGTGTGGAAAGAAAATTTGTATCCCTGGGACACTATGTTGTGGACAAAGCGGTCATTGGTAATGGTGGCCTGGGTGCTTGGGTGGAAGGAGAGTTTTCCTCCCAGGGGCAAGTACAGGTGGGCAGAGGGAGGGGGTGGAAGTGGAGAGTCACTGTGAGTTCTTACCAAGGGGGGGGGCTTTGCACTCCCTGGTTTAGAAGTGGAGGTACTCCATTGCTTTGATCTCTGCATTCCCTGTGGCTGTTATCTGGGCGGGTCTGCTTTCCAGGGGTCTGGGCTGAACTGACCTGGAGGGGGCAGGAAAGGAACAGTGCTTGGCGGGGCAATGCCTACTGAACCTGGGTGGCTGGACCTGCAGGAAATCCTTAACTGTCTGCATAGATTTAGCTTTTTCTTCCATCTTTTTTAAGACCTCCTCTGCCTTAGTGCCAATTAAGTTGTCTGTGCAAGGGTGCATCCAATAATTTGGATTTGACATGGTATGGCAAGGACTGTTCCTTAAGCCAAGCTTGCCTTCTAAGGACAGAACCAGTGACTGCTGCCCTGCAAGATGCTTCTAGGGTGTCAAAACCACAGTGTAAGGTGTGCTTAGTTACTTGACTTGCAGAATGCATTAACTCTTGTGATTAATTATTTTCTGCACAAGCAGGAAAAGATGATAGTTTTTGATGGAGGAGTTACATGATATGCTGCTGAAATTTTAGCATATGGAACTAACAATTTAGTGCTCTAATAGCAAGAGTAGCAGAGGTGTATGCTTTTTTACCCCATCTGTCTAATGCTCGGGAATCCCTATCTGACGGGGTGAGACTTTTAGCAGAATTGTTTTAATTCCTTTAGGCCCTTGGGAAATAACTTCAGGGTCAGCAGTAGGACTTTTGAAAAGAAATTTGTGTGAGTCAGGGACTCTGTAATACCTGTCAGGTTTCCTCGAAGCAGGAGGGAGGGTGTCAGGAGTCAAACTAGATTACGTGAAAACATCATCCACAACATCCAGGACAGGAGGAATGGCCAAGGGTCTGTGCTGTGGAAGATATAAAAATTCCCTGAGTCTCTTTTTAGACTGAGAGTAGTCCTGACATTCCCATTAGAAATTCTCTCTTAAAGTATGAAGGGTTTCCCCAAAGGAAAAATCCTCTGGGGGAGAGGCTGAAGGAATGGATTCCTCTGCATCAGAATCCTCATAAGCAGAGAGGGGTTGCGTTTCTTCATATTCAGATGCATCAGAGTCATCAGACTCCTGTTCAGACAAAACTATTAGGGACAGATCTCTTTCTTTTGGAAGGGGTAGCTTGGCTTCCCCTGATCAGCATTATAAGGTCTTAAACCATTTTAAGCATTTGAGACTGAGGCAAGGAAGCAGGTGCCTGAGATGGGGTCGTCGGTTTCTTGGGTGTGGTTCGTACCCTGGGCCTTAGAAACTTGGCAGTTTTTGAAATAACAGTAGACGCGAAATAAGTTGTCGGTTTGTGTCAGGAATTGGTAGTGCAAAGTGCTTCCTCGGAAGCCGGTGCCTGCTCAGGGGCTCCGGACCCAACCAAGTAGAGACAACTGCAGGATCCTAAGTCGATGAAGAGTTTTGCGGCATAACTGACTCCGAAAGGGTCTCGGTAGTGGCCTGCAAATCCACAGAAGCAGGCATCAGGGGCTGCGGAAGTGCCTCACTGAGCACAGGAGAACTGATAACTAGCTTAACGGAAGCATCGTCGGTAGGTATGGACCTGTGCAGTCTGTCTCTGTCTTTATCCTTAAGTTTCTTCGGAAGATTTTTTGTCGGATGGCTTACCGAAGCCATATTGGAATTCGAAAATATCTAGCTACAATAACAGCCCGACAACGTATAGTTCTGGCGTTGAACAAAGCACAAAAGCGACAGCGGGGGACATCGTGGTCTGGGCCTAAGCAAGTGATGCAGTAAGAATGAAAGTCTCGGTGTGGTATTTGCTTTCCACAGGCAAGACAATTGTTAACTTTTTCTGACATCGGTTAGAGCAAGAAAAAAGGATCCCCAATGGGGTACCTAGCTTTAGGAGACTTCAACTTCAGTTTGGAAAACGAAAACTCAGGTAGCGGCCAACCGGCACTCGTGTGAACTGCTTCTGCTTCGGGCTCCTCTGCAAGAAAGACTGATATAATGGCGTCAGCTACCTTACTTTACACTACTGACAACCTGACGTCAGTCCTGAAGCGACAGCAACTGACGCAGAAATACTAAGCCTCTGGTACTCAGGCCGACTGAGGGCTACCCTGGCAGGGGTAACCCAAATGTGATGACTGCAACAGTGAAACACGAAGAACATCTGAGTGAAGAAACAAAGCTGTAACTAACAGAATAAAGGACTAACAAAAACTGTGACATATCTGGAACTTAGGAAGAAGATGCTGCTATATACAAATAAATCCAACAGTGCTGATGAAGTTTGGAATCAAATACAGCAGTTAATAGGATTCGTTGGTGATTCATAAGCAAGGCAGCATTAGCAATTGCATCCCAAATAGTATAACAGTGTTGAAAAGGAGAAACTATTACAGATCAGATGCAAAAATAAAACTAGCAGTCATTCCCGACAACTTGAGTTTAAACAGGGGGTCAAGGCAGGGATGTCCTCTTTCTCCTCTCCTATTTGCTAAATACTTGGAGCCTTTAAATTAAAAGATAAAATGCTCACAAATTCAAGAATACAATTGGTGTTGGAGTCAAGAAAAAACTAGCACTGTTTGCAGATGAATACTAAAGATGGCATTAAGGTACTGTGGTATGTTCTAAAACAGCTTAAATTATTTTCAGGATATAAAAAAATGACAGTAAAATATGGCTTAAAGTGGTAAATTAGGTGCATACTCACAAACTAGCTCAACCATAATCATAAATATGTGGACAGAAAAGATTAAATATTTAGGTGAATAGATTAAAAATATTCTGCTGTGCCAGCTAAAGAGATGTGGGAAGAGACCAAGCAAAAGATTATGAAGATAACAGGAAACTAGAAATTAATGTTCATGGACATGGACAATATGATAAAGTCAATGAAAATGTTATTTCTTTGGTCCAGTACATAGGATAGGCATACTTATACCAGCTGCAGGAAAAGTTGCATGTGACAGTTAATAGAGAGTCAAAGGAATTTATGTGGGGAAGGAAAGAGTTGGAAGGGTGGCTTAATGGCTAAGGTGTTTGCCTTACAAACACAAAGTGCAGGGTTTGAGTCTCACAAGGGATAATTGGCTAGGCTTAAAATGGCTTGCAAGGGCAGTTAGTTTAGTACTGAACTATGAACCTAGTAACCTATGAACCTAAGTAAAATTGGCTTTGTTGATTCTTCCTACGGAAGATGGGAGCTTAAAACAATATGTTTTGAAGGGCTATTCTAAAGCTACATAACTGTGACTTTTACATATACAATGAGCAGAGGGATATACATCAAACTGGAAAAAAGTGATGATGGTGCAAGGTGGAAGTATGGCAAATGTAGACAGATAAAGGTTGTGTTGGCAAGGTCTTATGGAGAATAGGGAGAACAGAAATAATTATACACAGTATTATATTTATCAAATTGCTGACATTATAAAGATTAAACCAGTGAGGTAGTGGAGAAAGGAAATTTTCCTAATAGGAATACATACAACTAAGACTACAGAAAATGGACTAGAGAAGGAATGAAGTAAATGAAGGAAAGTAACAAAGGAACCACATTACTGGAAGCAAATAAGTTGGAAGGGAAATGTGAAAGAGTAGGAGGAAGCCAAGCAATTCAGAGATTACCTTCCGTATCAGTGACTTCTGGAAGAATACATGCCAAGTCAGAGAGAATGGACACTACTGAATGAAAGATAAACTCTGGTAGGGATTTCAGTGGAACCAAGACCAGAATATACTACTGGGAAAGGGATAACTAGCAAGAGTTATAAAATATTACATGATAAATATACCAGCCTGAACATAAACCCCTACGTCACAAGATGGGTTGCCAACTGGCTCACGGACAGAACCCACATGGTGAGAGTTGCAGGAGCTAGGTCTGACTCTAAATCGGTTACAAGTGGAGTTCCCCAGGGCTCAGTCCTAGGACCCCTTCTATCTGGCATATACTTATTTATATAGAGATACAGGCAAGCACAGGAGGACTATGACTGACCAAGTTCACAGACGACTGCAAACTAGGGGCTATAATTGACTCTCCGGCTGACACAGACATCCTCCAAAAGGGTCTCACTGAGATGGATATCTGATGTCAAAATCATGGCCTCAAGCTGAATGCCAAAAAATGCAGTCATCCACTATGGAAAAAACAAAGTACCGGCAACCTACCACATAGGTGGTAGTCCCCTAAATACGGAAGACGTAATAAGGGATCTGGGGATCCAAGTAGATAGTAATCTCACCTTTGATAATCACATTGCCAAAGTGGTTAGAAAATCCTTCTACGTGACCCACCTAATCACAAAAGGGTTCGCATCCAGATCAAAAGAGGTCATTGTGCCCCTCTACTCATCACTCATCAGACCCATCATAGAGTAGAACGCCCCATTTGGGATGTACCTTACAAGACACCTGCAACAGCAGCAAAGACCACAGAAGTACCTCACCAAGAGGATCACTGGCCTCAAACAGATGCCCTATGCAGCTCGACTGAAGAAATTACAGCTGTACTCGGTTGCATACCGCCTACTCAGAGGTGATCTCTGCCTGACATACAAGGCCATGTCCAACCCAGAATTGATGGACATGCTCCACCTAAAGATAACCTTATCCTCGTGAGCTACACACTCTAGGGATCTAAACCTCACCACAACAATAAATAGGACGTGCTGGAGGGATAGATTCCTGTCCCAGAGATTTCCCATGCTTTGGAACAAGATCCCAATCTACATTAGGCAGAGCTCCTCACTAACACTCTTCAAAAGAAATCTTGTCGAGTGGATGGGAAACAAAAAGTTTAACTCGGGGATCACTTCAGTGGCTCTGCTGGACAGAGGCACAGGGAACTAATCTAAGGGGGCGGCGAAAGCCAACACATTCTGGCTAGGCTTATAAATGCCTATGAGCAGATAGCCTAGTACCTACCTATGAACAATGAAAGGAAATCTGTAAAGCCTTAGGTATCATATTAAGTCCAGAAGATTCAGGATATTTGCACAGAAATGTTCACACAGGTAATTGCATTCTCCCAAGTAAACTTCAAAGGGTTTTCCTCAAGTAGAGAGCAGATTTGTGGGAAGTGAAAGGATTGAGAAAGGAAATTGGCAATATATTTCTGGGGAATGAGAGGAGTTAGCCGAATTTAAGGACCCTGTGTAGAATGTCCTGACAACTGTTGGAGACACATACTATACTATAATAACAAATGTGATGATGCTATTAAGTTGGTGTCTTGGTTTAGAACCGTCAAGATATAGTAAAACCTTATTGAATCTAATATTACTACCCGTAACAAAAAAAAAAAAGAATCATATGAAAGTGAAAGTCAAGGATTCAACTGCTGCGCTTGGGCTCGATCCGCGCCCCACCCTGTCCCCATATCCCACCCACCCCCAGTAGTGCTACATTTATAATAATAAAGCCACACCCCCTCCATATCCTAGCCATACAAAGGCATTGCTGGAATATTACCCTCCCCCTGCCCCTTCCACTATTTACCAATTTAACCATTAATATTCCTCTAAGGCAATGAATACCATCTCATCCACTATTTTAAAGGTAAAATTCAAAACCCTATCTCTCATCCTACCCCTTATAATTATACCATACCTCCTTACCAGATATGAAGACCAGCAATGCTCAGGCTTCCACTACCCTAAATACCAAACCAGTACCCCCTTAGCCCCACTCATTGCAGAACACTCTACTTACTATCCAGCCTCTAATACAACAACCCCAAGAAACCTTTATCTTAATAAGTCAAAACAAGTTCGCCCTAAATCCAAATACTATAAAAAGCTGTTATATAAACTCATGAAGTTATTAGCTAACTTACATAAAAATATAACTAAGGATGGAGAATCTATCCTATCCCAGGCCCATCCTTTGCCCCAGGCTCTAGTAGCCCACCATCTACACTCAGACCTTCTAACTCCCTCCTGAGTTGCCATCTAAATATAAGAAACCTAAACAACAAGGTACACAACCTGCATGCCCTATTAGCAACCTACCTCCCTGACATACTGTGTCTAACAGAAACCTGGCTAAAGCCATCAACCAAAGGTAATAATATCTTGCCACCTGGGTATAATACACTCAGGGCTGATCGCACTAAGACAGAGGGAGGTGGGGTAGCCATGCTATATAAAAGCACACAATTTCACAGTCGACCCCATTCAACCATCCCAAGTCTCCAATGCTGAAATACTGTCTATCAAACTACAACTTAATATACACAAAAGTGTAAAAATAATTGGTATTTACATCCCCCCTGGCAACAACTCTGACACACTGGAGGACATTCTTAATTGGATATCTACCAACTACCCTCAAGAAACTATTGTTCTGGGGGATGTTAATATTGACTGGAACTCATGTTCATCAGACTCCTACTCCACCCATATTAACCTCCATGGATTCTCACAGACCATATCTTCCTCCAACAGAATAGGTAAACCTAACCAAAAAGAGAGTATCATAGACTGGATACTTATCAATAGTCATCCCCATATGTACATGTCAGGGACCCACCCCAATGACCTTAGTGACCATCACATCACATACATAATTAAATACAAGACAGTCAGCACTCAACTGCCCATCTGTAGGTCTGTCAAAAGCAAGAGGAATTTTGAACCCATAAAATTCCAAACCAAACTCAAATCATGTAATTGGTCAGATCTAAAACACCTTGCCCTTGATGAGGCAGTAGCATATTTTAATACTAAATTCCTTACCATACTCGATTCTCATGCTCCAAAATGGTCAATCAGAACTAAAACAAAAATCGCCCCATGGCTTTCAAAAGACTCCAAATCTAAAATCATACTCAGAAATAAAGCATGGACCAAGTGGCATACTACTAAAGCCCCCCTAGATCATATTAATTTCCAGCAGCTAAGGAATGTGACTAAAAAAAGCCATCATACTTGACAAAAAAATATTACTGCCATCTACAACCGAAACATCAAAATAAACCTCAAACGTTTTGTGGCAGGTATAAATAATCTTCTCCACCCAGGTCAATCCTTCACTCCCACCCCAGCAGCATTCTGTCATAAAAGCTCAGAAGAATTGGCAAATACCTTCAATAGTTTCTTTACCGAGACTATCCAGTCCTTGGCCAACCAACTAACTACTACTTGCTTTTCAGTAAATGATCCTATACCCAAACTCGCTACTCTCCTTTAACCTCCAACCAGTCTCCACATCCTTCATCCGATCCTTACTGAAGAAACTAAAGCCAACTACCCTCTCAGCAGACCTTCTCCCAGCTGAATACCTGCAAAAAGCTGCAGATGCCATAGCATACCCCATCTCGATCCTAATCAATTGAAGCATAACAGAAGCCACAATCCCCCTCAATCTGGAAAATAGCCTACGTTATACCACGCCATAAAGGTAGCACATCTACAGAACTATCTAACTATAGACCGATAGCCATATTGTCACTACTTGCCAAAATCATGGAGAAGTGTGTGCACAAACTCCTCCTATACTATCTCATCCAGAATAAACTCCTGACCAACTCACAACATGGATTTAAACCCCACCACAGTACATCTACTGCCTTCCTCTCTTTTACCAATGTGATTAACCAAAACCGGAATAACAACAAAATATCTTCAGCCCTCTTTCTGGACCTGTCCAAAGCCTTCGATATGGTTAAAAATCAGCTACTCATCCACACTCTGAAAACCTTATCCTTAGATAACCAAGCTCTCCAATGATTTCATGCCTACCTCACTGGTAGACAACAAGCAGTGCTGTGGCAGAACAAGCTCTCCTGTCTGTTACCTAATACCATAGGAGTTCCTCAAGCCTCCATATTAGGACCTCTTCTCTTTTCAGTCTTTATTAATGACCTCCATACAGTCATCCCAGATGCCACCTGCATTCAATATGCAGGTGACTCTACACTAGTATGTTCTGACACCTCTCCAATAAACCTACTATCAACAACCCAGCATACATTTACCATAGCTGAAAACTGGCTCTCTGAGCATCACCTGATCTTAAACTCAAACAAAACCAAACTACTACTCTTCTCCCCAACCCGTAAATCCTCTACAATATCCTTTATCATAAAATCTAACAACGGCACTATCATCTCCCCAGACCCCTATACAAAACTTTTAGGAGTAACCATTGACAACAAACTTAGATCAGACACGCATATTAACCAAACCATTAAATCCGTAAACAAGAAACTTGGGTCACTTTATACGATAAAATCTTTCCTAACTCCAATGGCTAAAGCAACCATTGCCCACTCGCATCTTCTCTCTACCCTTATTTATGCCTCTCCTGTGCTTACTAACCTTAACAAATCTGACCTTAACCTCTCTAGCTGCTATAATCATATCGCCAGATTTGCAACTGGCATGCCCTATAGGACACACCACTGCCTTAACCTAAAAAACCTTGACTGGATAGAACTGCCAAACCTTCTCCAGCTAAACCAACCAACTTTTAGAAGCATTTAAAATTCTCAAACAACCTGACAACACCCCTGCACTGAAAAATATAATTATTCCTTACACCAATCTAGGCTTTCTTCGCTCATCAAATAGGCTGCTTGTCTAAACAATTAAGTCCAATAATTCAGGGGGTGATTCACTGTTTGCCAGTGCCATAGGTAAAATATGGAACTCCCTCCCTCCCAACCTTACTCTTACTACCTCCTTAGCCCAATTCAAGAAGAGGCTAAAACTTCATTTTAAGTCACATTGGCTTTGTCCATGCTCCAGCCATGATTAGCTCTTTTCCTTTAAACCAGGGTATAAATTTCCTGCAGTTCACCCTAGTAGAGAAGCTAAACCTTTTATTTATGGAACTGATCTAACTCAAAACTTGTTTGACTGAATCTGACCATAAAAAGATGCCTTTAAATCATTTTGTAAATGTTCACCTGAGGTAAGGGGCCTGTAACCCCAATAGGATCTATGTATAGAAACTACACTCATAATCTCTAAACCCAGAATTGTTGAACATGCTCCATCTTAGAAAAACCAAATCTACTCAAGCGACACGCTCTAGGGATATAAACCTCAACACAACAATGAATAGAACATGCTGGAGGGACAGATTCCCTTCGCAGAGACTTCCCTTACTATGGAACAGGGTCCCGATCTACATAAGACAGAGCCACTCACTATCACTCTTCAATAGGAACCTTGATGAGTGGATGGGTAACAGAAAGTTCACACCGGGGATCACACCAACAGCACTACTAGATAGGGGCCAAGGGTACTAGCTGCTAGTACAAGGGTCTAGGGAACTACTAAAGGGGCGGTGAATACCGCACAACATGGCTGGGCTAATATATGCCTTCGGGCAGATAGGCCAGTACCAACCTATGAACCTATCTATATTTGTCATATCTTAAGCTAGCATGTTTGTAAAAGTCTGTAATATAATTTCTGTATTTGTTGTAGCTATATATAGGATGTTTGTAGAAGTCTGTAAAATTGTTTTCCTCACAAATATTTTACTATATGTAACATTCTGCTAATGTATCTATGTTGGAGCTTTTCTCCCTGGGCCTCCGCTGAAAATGGACATGTATCCAGTCGGACTATCCCGGTCAACAAATGTAAAATAAAATAAATAAATAAATAATAAAGTACTGACTACTATAAAGGACATAACACAAAAGACTATTAAGATAGAGGAAGTCATTTTCACACAATGAAATGATGCCTATGGGAGCTCCCTTTTTTAATTTCTCCAAATCTTTTGGGTTTCTAATACCATGACAGGAATGGACTGCATACCTAAGTCCAAGTACGATTAAAGTTCATGAAATTAGTATTTCACTCTTTGATGTCAACCAAAAGTGCTCTTCACAGCACCTGCAAAATGCCCAGTAATGACTCCTCCTGCAGTTCGTATGGAGTTACATGTATTGGTAGCGTATCTAAATATGATTGTAGACTCTCTTTTATAAGACCTGCTGCTCCTACTACTATCGGAACAATCTGGGTATCCTTCTTCCACATTACTCTCGTTTCTGCTTGCAGATCCTGATATTTTATGACTTTGTGTCTCTTTGTACGCAGGACACTGTAGTCACTGGGTGTGGCAATTTCAATGATCAATGCCACTTTTGTTTTCTTTTCCTGGACCACTATGTCCGGTTTTCTAGCATCTATCTTTTGAATTGTTGTTAATGGATGATCCCATGTGATGTAGACTTCATCATTTTCTATGATGCTTAGTGGCTCATGTTTCCAGTGTTTTTCAGCCACTCCAAAACAATAATGTGTGCACAATCCCCAGTGCAACAGTCTCGCCACATTATCATGGCTTTCAGTATACAGACCTTCTGCCATTAGTATGTCACAACCAAGCAACGAGGTGCGCGATAGTTTCCAGTTTGGTTTTACAAAACCTACATTTGTATGTTTCTCCCACATGTTCAATGGACTTTGTAAACCAGCATGTACATACTCCACTATCTTAAGACACCAATATTAGCCATTCATCTCTTGGTTTGAATTCACCTCTCCTTAACCATTCCTGAATTCGTTCTTAATCAACATGAGGTTCTTCCAGAAGTTTTCAGTACTTGCAACTATATTTATGAATTTTCCACATTTGTTGCCTTTTCATCTGATCTTTCACCTTATATTCTTTTTTTTTGTTTGTTTTTTGGCACATTCAGTTGCTGCCTGATTTTTATCTACTTCTAGTTTGATTTCCATTCCTGCTTGATGCTGATATGCTTCTGCTAGAATAAGCAGGGAAGTCATCTTAGATTTATTCTCCTCATGTTTCAAAACTTTCGCTACGTTTGGGTCTCATGAGGTCAGCAGATATGTGTGGAGTCCCACGATTGAGATCTGCACATGTAATCAATTTCAAGGAGGCCCATCCCTCCTTCGGAATGCACTGATATGCACTGATTTTTATAGATCATTTGTTGAACATGAAGCATCCTTCTTGTTTTAATATCTAATCTAGCCAATACGTTTTGGGGCCAATTAATCACTCCAAAACTAACTTAGGACATGAAGAGCAAATTGGTTTCTAGCTTGGATTTTGTTCCTAGATGTCAATATTGTTTTCAGGATTAATTTAAGTCTTCTAAAATATTCCTTACTAAGTTTTACTTGCATTTGTTTGTGTTTTATTGCTGCTCCTTCATCAATTCCCAAGTATTTATACACTCCCTCTTGCTCAAGTTCTTTTGCATCACATTCTTGTCCCAAACTGATGTTTTCCTGGTGCTGCAGTTTTCCTGCTTTAAAGGTTGCTTTTGAACATTTATCATGGCCAAATGACATTCTAATATCATCTGAAAATGTTTTGACGACTTGCAGCTGTGCTTTCAGTTCCTCATCTGATGAGCTATACAGTTTTAAATCGACATATAGAAGATGAGAAGTCTTTAGATTTTGTTGTTTTCTAGGAGCCAAATTTTAGCCATGGCCTAAGCTGTTAAGTAAACAGCTTAATGGGTTAAGGGCAAGGCAGAACAGCAGCGGTGACAGAGTCATCCTGGAATATCCCCCTTTGAAGTTTTATCCCTGGGATAATAATTTGTCCTTTATCACGGTTTAATTGCAAAGTGGTCTGTCATTGTTTCATGATCAATGTAACATAATCGATCAGTGTAGGATGTATCTTATACATTTTTAAGCACTCTTTTATCCATGAATGTGGAATACTATCAAATGCTTTTTTTGTAGTCAATCCATGCCATACTTAGATTCTTCCCCTTTTTACAGTTCTCCACTATGACTTAATTTAACAAATGATCCTTTGTTCAATATGACTTTCTTTTATAGGTTCATAGGTGGATACTAGGCTATCTGCCCTAGGGCATTTATAAGCCTAGCCAGAGTGCATTTGGCTTCCGCCTCCCTATTAGATTAGCCTACTGTGCCTCTGTAAAGTAGGTCACAGAAGGTACCCTTTTAAGATTAGTTTACTGTGCCTCTGTCTAGCAGGGACACACAAGAGATCCCAGGGGTGAATTTGCGATTTCCCATCCACGCGTCCAGATTTTGCTTGAAGAGGGTCAGCGAGGGGCTATGTCTAACATGAATTGGGATTCTATTCCAGAGTGAAGGGAGCCTCTGGGAAATGAATCTGTCCCTCCAGCATGTCCTATTTATTTTTGTGCTGAGGTTTAGGTCCCTGGAGCGTGTAGCTCTAAGGGAATTGGATTTTTTGAGGTGGAGCATGTCCATTAATTCTGGGTTTGACATGGCTTTGTACGTCAGGCATAGATCGCCTCTGAGTAGGCGGTAAGCAACTGAGTAGAACTGGAGTTTCTTTAGTCGAACTGCATAGGACATCTGTTTGTAGCCCATGATCATCTTGGTGAGGTACTTTTGGGGTCTCTCCAGTTGCTGTAGGTGTCGGGTAAGGTACATCCCAAAAGGGGCATTGTATTCAATTATGGGCCTGATGAGTGACGAGTAGAGGGGCACAATGACCTCTCTTGATTTAGATGCAAACCCTTTCTTGATAAGGTGGGCTGTATAGAATGTCTTTCTAACCACTTTGGCAACGTGATTATCAAAGGAGAGATTACTATCTACGTTGGTCCCCAAATCTCTAATTACTTCTTCCGTACTTAATGGATTACCACCTATGTGGTAATTTGTGGGCACCTTGTTTTTCCCAAAGGGGATGACTATGCACTTTTTAGCATTTAGCTTGAGGCCGTGGCTCTGGCACCAAGCATCCATCTCTGTGAGACCCTTTTGGAGGATGCTTGTGTCAGCTGGAGATTCGATTATGGTCCCCAGTTTGCAGTCATCTGCGAACTTGGTCAGCCATAATCCCCCCATGTTAGCCTGAACCTCAGAGAAGTATATACTGAACAAGAGAGGTCCCAGAACTGAGCACTGTGGGATGCCAATTGTAACTGGTTTGGATTCGGACATGGCACCTGCGATTCTGACCATGTGGGTTCTATCTCTGAGCCAGTTTGCAACCCATCTTGTGATACAGGGGTTGATATTTAAGCTGGTAAGCTTATTTATGATGCCCGAGTGGGGTATTGTGTCGAAGGCTTTTGCGAGGTCCAGGTAGGCTGTGTGGACTACCTTGCCCTCATCTATGGCTTTGGTAACTGTTTCAAAGAAATCAACTAGGTTTAAGAGGCAAGATCTGCCCTTAACAAAGCCGAATTGGGTAGGGTCCAGTGTCTGGAGGCTCCCAATGTCTTTGTTTATGAGTTCCATGATAATACGCTCCATAGCTTTACAGACCAGACTAGTCAGGCTTATGGGGCGATAGTTTCCGGGGTCCGTTGTGGCACCACCTTTGTGGAGTGGGACCACTGTAGCTGTATGCCATTCTTTGGGTACATATCCTGTAGTAAGGCTAAGTTTGAACAGTGACTTAATGTGAGGGTTCAGTTCTTCTTGGGGCTCGTGTAAGACACAGCCTGGGACACCGTCCGGTCCCATAGATGCTGTGTTTTTTGCTTTGGAGAGGGCAGCTTTCACCTGTGCATCTGTGATGTCAGGGAGGTTACATTCAGTTGGGATAGGCATTTGCTCCTTTGGGGGGGGGGGAGTTTGCTGAATCTGTCTGCCAGGATGTTGGCTATGTCTGTAGGTTCGGTATATTTTGTACCGTTATGCAACAATTCAGAGCATATCTGGGAGTTTCCGCCCATGTTCCTGACATAACTAAAGAAGGCCTTGTGATTATCTTTAGTGTCTAGGGCAATTTTTCTTTCGAAACTGGCCTTTGATGATTTTATGAGGGATCGAAGTTTCTTGCTAATACTGATCAGAGATGCCTTCCCTTTTTGGGATTTTGCTCTGTCATGTAGTAGCTTCCTCCTTCTGTTGTATAGCTTATTTATGGCCGGGGTCCACCAGACCAGTCTCCTGTTTTTGGAGGCGTGAGTCTTGGTTTTATTTGGGATAGCATGATCCATGCATTCCTGCAGGTGTTCACAGAATGCATTTGTAAAGGATTCTGCGGATTGGGCTGTATTATCCTCTGGCCCAGTGGCTTTGAAGGATTCCACCTCAGTCTTGAGAAGTGCAAAGTTGGCTTTTGAGAAATTCTTTACAGTGATTTCCTTGGCTGGGGGTAGGGACGGGATATGGACGTCCAGGGAAATTTGTTTATGGTCTGATCTTACCAATGAGGGGTTTACCTCTGGTGTGGAACATAGAGTCCCCATGTTGGTGATGACCAGGTCCAATATGTTGTTCGCTCTTTTGTTCCACTACCATAACTGAGTTTTCTTCTAAATGACTATAAACTCTGTCAGCATTAATTCCTGTGTATAGCTTATACATCGTTGGAAGGCAAGTTATTGGCCTGTAATTTCTGGGGTAGCTTGCAGGTTCACTCTTAAGTAGAAGCATTGTTTTACCTGTTGTTAGTCAGACTGGTGTCTGTTCGGGGTGCGCATATAAATAGTTCTTACTCATGGCTAGGTCTTCATACAAAGATGTTAATACTTTTAACCAAAAGTTAGGCACTGCATCTGGGCCTGGGGTTTTCCTATTAGAGGCCTTTCTTAATTTTGTTTCAATCTCTCTGGCTGTTACTTCATCCCATTTCATATCCTGTACCTTTAAACTTCTTATTCTTTCTTTTACTTCTTTTATCCATTTAGCATATTTGTTGTGTTCCACAGGATCTTCATAGATACTTCTCCAAAATGCATCAATTTCTTCTTTTTTTGGCAGTCTTTCAATTCCTTTTACCTTGTTTCCCAATTCTCTATAAAACGTTTTGGGTCATCACTAAATTGCCTATTTTGTACTGTTCCTTTACATTTATCTGTGTATCTTCTAAGTTTTTCTGCCTGTGCTGAAATTTTTAATTTATTATTTGCAATAGTGTATGATAGCTCCTGCTCTGTTCTAATACTGTGCACTGCTTTTATTACATCTATCTTTCTTAGTATTTTTGTTGATCTGCTCCCTCTTCTATAGTCTTCTACCAGTGACATTTCTTGTCTTAATTGCTTTATATTTTTCTATATTTGATACTTCCACGATGGTATTCGATTTCTCCCCTTCCTTTGCCTCACTATCCTGTGCTCTTGTGGTAGAACTTTATCAGTTATTAATTTAGCTGCACAGTAACATATCCTGTTTACTTCTGGTATATCACATGGATCTCTATGGACAGTCCTAATTACTGTGTTCATTTGTTTTATCTGACTTCTGACTTTTGGGGTTTTATTGACCTTCTGCAGTCTATTTCTTTCATTGATTTGAATATATGTCCATTAAATCAAGCAACTCTTTCCTTCGTTCATTTTCTTCCAGAGTGAGGGCACATCCTTTGTTTTCCACTTCCTGCGGGCATTCTATAGAAAGTTCTATAGCATCTTCTTGTGGCACCTTATCTTCAATTTCATCCTGTGCCAAATGCTGCTTTGTCATATGGGAACTCACTGGCCTGTCACTCCTCAACATTGACTGCATCAGAGTCTCCGCAGTCTCCTGTTCCTTCCCTTGCTGTCTAGTTTTAAGTGAACGTTTATAATGGTTTCATGTGGAAGGCTCCAAAATATCTTGACATATCACCTGACCAATTGCTTCCTTTTCCACTGTTGTCCCCTTAATTTGGATATCCATTGCTCTATTCTGTTGTGGTGCTTTCTGAATTAGATTTTCTACACTGAATCCTTCACTTTGGGATCAATATGGACAAAGCAATGTTCAAACAGATGACTTAAGTCAGTAAGAATTATAAAGTAAATCTGTATGTTCTAATTCACAAGAATAAAAAAGTGAGTTATGCTAGACAATGTATAAATCATGCATGTGCATGATAATGTGACACTTTTTTTTCACTATTATTAATGTATATGAAGTTATGTCCAGAGTTAACAGAATGATGAATACATAAAATTGTGAGAAAAGATATAATTACACACTGGCACTTGCTGACTACAGAGACATGAAGTTACATACATTCATTGGTGCCTTAGAGATAGTTTGAGCTAACCAGCAATTAGCTCTTCCAAAAAATTAATATAACATTTTCCCCATTCTTTTGATTTCTTTTTTTTTCTGTATAAAAAGAGCAAATAATCTATGGTAGACTAACATGGCTTTATAAACTGAAGTACAAAAAAGGAGTAATAGACTTGATATGCCATCAAGAAACCAATATTGCCTGCCTGAGGACTTTACCAATGTGCAACAGATAAAATATTCCTATGATGAAGTGACAAAATGTCGCTTCCAGAGTAAACTGCTGAACCAGTATGTCTTTGCATATACAAAGCCTGGCTCATGCAGTCACTGACAACTGGAATAGGGAAACAGCTGTTTGCATTGTGAAATCAGAACCCAACATTCAGAACAGCAGAGCATTATAGAAATGTTACTTCTCCTTGCCACAAGAGAAGGAGAGAAAGTAACTTTTTTTCTACCAAAAATATTTGTATCTGTTTCAAATATGGTATGTGACCAATAATTAAGGAGAAGTAGAGACACCAATAACTGTACAAGGAACAAAGTGAAACTTTCGGATTTAAAGTCATCTCCAGTCTTCTTCAAGTTTATCTCCAGAATAACTGTCATAAGATTTCTGCAAGCAGATTAACTCAAAGTATACTTCACAATGACTGCAAGATTCTCAGTGCCTTAAGGGCAACTTTACACAGGGTGAAAGAGTTAATATATATATATATATATATATATATATATATATATATATATATACGGTTTATTATTGAAATAAAGAAACTGCTTTACTTATTTGGTCATGTCATTGAACTAAAATACTGAAAAATACATAAGTTTCGAATTGGAAAGTCGAATCTGGTTTTACCATCATTCGATGATTCTGTACATTTGATATAGCCTATATAACGAACAATTCTGTCCATCCTTTGTACGTCCTTTTATGTTTTTTTCTGCGAGAAGGCAAGCCCCCCTGCACCCCCCCCCCACTCCCTGCAAATTATATATACAACTCCAAAATCGCACTGCAGTGAGGGAAAGGGTAAATTCCCTGTTCCTCACTGTACCACGATCTCCATTCACAATATTGAACTCAGACTACCGGATCACGCATTCACAACATTCGTTATTGTGAATTCATAGTAGTCTGGTTCAGCACTGTGCCCTTTGGAGCTGTACTTTCTACCACATGCTGTTCGATCACCTACAAACACACTACAATAAAGCTAAAAAACCTCCATTATTTTGAGATTATTTTTCTTCAAAGTTATGCTATGGTTATACCATGAGGGCTATGAGAATTTCATCAACTTTTAAGTGTATACTTGAAGCTTTCTAGGTATACAAATGCTTTAACTGATTTTTCCTTGCTTTAACTAATGCAGATTTGACACAGCAATTGATGTATACGTATATGCTAATGATAGTGTTATTTGGCATGTTATCTCAGTTTAATTTCTCCAAGTCCTTTGGGTTTCTTATACCATGTCAGGAATGGACCACATTCCTAAGTCAGGATGCAATTAAAATTCATGAAATTATTATTGCTTCAATCTTTGATAACAGCCAAAAGTGCTCTTCTCAGCACCCACAATTTGCCTTTAATTAACTTATTCTGTAATTTGTATGGAGTTGCAAGTACTGGTAGCATATCTAAATACAAGTATAAATTCTTTTCGATAAGACTCATTACTCCTACTACTATTGAAACTGTCTGGGTATCTTTCTTCCACATTGATCTTGTTTCTGTCTGCATAACCTGAACGTAGCAATTTCAATGATCAATTTTTTTCATGGACTATTACACCTGGTTTTCTCATATCTACTTTTTGAGGTCTTGGTAAAGTGTAATCCCAATGTGATACATACTTCCTTATTTTCTATAACACTCTGTGGTTCATATTTCCAATGCTTTTTGCTACTTCTATATTGTACTGTTTATACAATCCCCAATGCAACAGTTTTTGTCACATTATTATGCCTTTTGGTATACAAGCCTTCTGCCATGAGTCTATCACACCCAGCAAGAACATGTGCAATTGTTTCCTTTTTTTTTTTTTTTTTTTTTTTTTTTTTACAAAACCTGCATTTGACTATTTCTTCCACATTTTCAATAAATCAACCTGTATGTAGTTCACTATCCTGTACCACCATTAACCTTCCATCTTTTGGTTTCAGTTTACCTCTCCTTAACCATTACAGTGTCAAATCTTGGTCAACATGAGATTGTTACAGAAGATCTCTGTACTTGTCCCTATATTTGTGGATTTTCCAATTTTTTTTCCTTCTCATCTGGTCCTTTTCCTTACATTCTTTCTTTTGTTTTGTTTGGCAAATTCCACTGCTGTCTGATATTTGCCTATTTTTGATTTAATTTCCATCCCCACTTTACACCAAAATACTTCTGCTAAATTAAGCAAGGATGTCAACTTAAACATTTTTCCTCATTGTTTAAACTTTAGCTATGTTTGGATCTGGTGAGGTCAGCATATGCAGTTGCATGATTGCAGATCTATACATGTAAGCAACTTTGGGGAGGCCCATACCTCCTTCAGAGAGATACGCTGATTTTTTATACACCATTTGTAAAGTTTGAAGCATTTTTCTTGCTTTCCTGTCCAACTGATCAATTCTTTTTGGGATCAGTAAATCAGCCCAAAACTGCAAGTCAGGACAAGGAGAGCAAACTAGTTTAGAGTTTGGACTTCATTCTTAGACGTCAAGGCAATTTTCAATATCAGTTTAATCTTCTTAAGTTTTCCTTACATAGTTTTATTCTCATCTGTTCGTGTTTTATTGCTGTTCCTTTAACTATTCCCAAATATTTATACACTCCCTCCTGCTCAAGTTCCTTTATATCACATTCCCGAGACTGATATTTTCTTGCTGCTGAAACATTCTTGTTTTAAATCTTGCCTTTGCACAATTATCAAGACCAAATGACATTCTTATTTCATCTGAGAAAAATTCTAACTATTTGTAGTTGTGCTTTCAGCTCCTCATCTGATGAACTATACAGTTTTAACTCATCCACAAAAAGTAAATAAGATGGCTTTAAACAAGGCTGGATGTTCTTCGTGTTTCAAAGCTGCAGCCATCACCTGTGGGTTATCCCTGATATGGTAGACCTACGGCCGGTCCAAATGCCCGAGTTAATGTTTTTCTGCATTGGGTGTTGCCGCTTGCTGACTGACATCAGGTCATCAGTGCTATAAAGCAAGGCAGCCAACGCCATTACATCAGTCTTTCATGCCATGGAGCCCATAGTAGAAGCAGTTCGCAAGTGTGCCAGTCGGTCGCTACCAGAGTTTGAATTACAGCTGAAAACATCTAAAGCTAAGTACCACATCGGGGATCCTTTTTTCTTGTACTAACCAATGTCCGAAAAAGTTAACTATTGTCTGGCCTGTGGAAAGCAAATCCCACACCAACACTTCCTTTCACACTGCATCACTTGTTTAAGCCCAGACCACAACGTCCCCCATTACTGGTTCTCTGTCCTCTTTAATGCAAGAACCATTCATCTTTGAGCTCTTATTGTAGCCAGGTATTTTCGTCTACCATCTTTGCATTCCGAAATGGCATCCGTAGACATTCCGAAAAAACGTAAGGATAAAGATAGAGACAAAAGACACAAGGCTAAGCCTTCCGATGACTCTACCACTAAGCAGATCGTCAGTTCTCCGGAATTCAGTGAGGCGCCGTCGCAGCCCCTGATGCCCAATCCGATACCTTTGCAGGCTTCTACTGAGACCCTTTTGGAGACTGGTATGCCTCAGAAATCTTCTTCATCTTCAGAGCCTTTGGATGTCTCTGCTCGGTTGGGTCCGGAGCCGCGATGCAGGCACCGGCTTCCAAAGAGGTCTTTTGCACTACCAAATCTAGACAAAAACTGATGTCTTCTCATCCAACTACTGTTTCTCTCAGACTGATGGATACTCTTAGGCCTAGAAGCAAAGCTACCCCTAGGAAATCTACCTCTAGCCACCATTTTACTCCTGCTCCACCACCCCAGTCTCAAATGCTTAAAATGGCAGAGGATCTCATCACCCTTATAAAGGGTAGTCAAGCCACAACTTCTAAAAGGAAAATAGACCTTTCTCCTGAAATACTGACAGATTGGGATTCTGAGGAGTCTGATTATTCAGATTTTGAAGAGGAACAACAACCTCTGGCTGCTTATGAGGATTCAGATGCAGAGGAATCCATTCCCTTCTGCCTCCCCACTAGAATATCTTTCCTTTGGGGAAACCCTTCACACCCTCAGGGAACATTTTCACTGGGAATCCCAGGACTTCCCTCAGTCTAAGAAAAGACTAAGGGAGTTTCTAGACCTGCCCCAGCACAGACCCTTGGCCATCCATCCAAACTTAGAGGTGGTGGATGATGTCTTCCATGAATCCAGCTTAGCTCCTGACGCCCTCCCACCTGCTCCCAGAAAACCTGACAGGTATTACAGAGTATCGGATTCTCACAAATCCTTGTACAGAAATCCTGCTGCAGACCCAGAGGTCATTACACAGGGACCAAAAGGAGCTAAGGCTAGTTCTGCAAAGAATCCTATTCCTTCTGACAAGGATTCCAGAGCTCTGGACTGATGGAGTAAAAAAGTATACACCTCTGCAACCTTAGCTATCAGAGTATTCAACTGTCAGTTCCACATGTTAAAATATCATGTTAAAATATCAACAACACACTTTGGAACTATTACAGCAAAAACTTTCAACCTTTCCTGACTGTGCCAATTCAAAAGAGTTAGCAGATTTACTGCACTCTACTTGTCAAGTGGCCAAACACTCATTACACTGTGGATATGATGCTCTAGAAGCCTCAAGCAGGGCAGCAGTGTTAGGATCTGTCATTAGGAGACATGCATGGTTGAAAGAACAACCTCTCCCTGATCATGTGAAATCTAAATTGATTGATGCACCTTTCGATAAGGACCACTTGCTTGGAGTAAAAACAAAAGTGGTGCTTAAAAAGATGGAAGATAAAGCAAAATCTAAGCAAACAGTAAAAGATTTCTTTCAGGTACAACCTCCTAGGTTCAGCAGGAATTTTCCCTCAAAGCACTGGTCCTTTCTTGTACCTAGCAGACAGGGGCAAAGTAAGCCCCGCAGGGACAGACCAACCAGACTCCTATCCCAGGGGCAGCAGAGAACTAAACAGTGGACCACTTCTGCTCCAAAGGCAGGGGAGTTCTAAGCCATCAGTCTATGGCAAAAACTCCCAATGACTCCCTCTCCCCCCCTCTGCCCTCTTTTCACTCACCAAAAACTGGAGGAAGGCTCTCCCTCTGCAAAGAAAATTGGCTTTCTGTAACAAAAGACCAAAGGGTCTTAAAGATCATTTTTCAGGGATACAAATTCTCTTTCAATAAACTCCCAATCCCAAGATGGTACCCAGACTTACCTCCAAATCAGTGGGCAGAGGCATTGAAACAAGTCCAAACTCTCATATTCCAAGGGGCAGTAGAACCTGTCCCCTCAGATCAAACAGGCAAAGGCTTTTATTCTAGACTATTCCTTGTTCCCAGAAAAATACACTTGGCGCCCCATCCTGGATCTATCCATTCTGAACACCTCCCTGGTGGCCCCCAAATTCAACATGCTAACTTTGCAGTAGCTGCTACCTATGCTGACAAAAAATGCCTGGTTAGTCACCCTAGATCTAAAAGATGCCTACCTCCACATCCCCATAAGGGAATCCTGCAGGAAATTCCTTCGCTTCAGAGCAGGCTCACAACAATTTCAGTTCTCTGCGCTACCCTTTGGCTTATCTACTGCTCCCAGGGTATTCATCCTGGTCATAGCTTTTTGCAGACAGAAAAATATACAGATTTACACTTATCTGGATGACTGCCTCATTCAGGCAGAGGCAAAGAAAAGCTACTCAAGGATCTCCTCTTTGTCAAAACCCTCCTAACCTACTTAGGGTACACCATCAACGAGAATAAATCAAAGCAAACACCCTCCAGGGAGATCATTTTCTTGGGAGCACTGCTGGACATAGCATCCCAAATGGCCTTCCTATCCCCAGAAAAGTAGAGCTTCCTGCCTCTCTACTTTACCCAGCTGGCTTCCAGAAGTCACCTCACTGCGAGGAAGTTCCTGCAAGCCTTGGGGTACACAGCATCTTGCATCCTTCTAATTCCTCTGGCCAGGCTTCACATGAGAAAACTTCAGTGGTATCTAAAGAACTGAAAAAGAAAAAAAGCTGGCTAGGCAGAGAGATAGGTGAGCAAACAAATTTAATAAAACACGTAAAAACTGTAAAATTACAAAAGAATAAATGTAACCAGGATAAGCGCTTTCATACACATAGGTACTTCATCAGATCCATTAAAACCATCACATTCAAGTGCACTTATATACCTTAATATCTGAGGTCATGTAATCTCAAAATTGGCTTAATGGGGATGACATCATTTAACCCCTTGCCTGCATTTGCCCTAAGTAGGCACATCCATTTGATCTCCACATTCTGTTTGTGTTCTCACATCACCTTCTCTCAGTCTCGGTACATATACCTCCAACACCATAAACTTAAACCAGTGGTCACCCCCTACTGATTTAACATTCTTAGACAATGCATTCCTATCATCACCCTTGGTAATACTATAAATAGGGTTCATATTAAAACACCAAATGCTGAAAACAGCGAACGGTATTTCATCGACACATATTCAGTGAACACTGAAAATGTCGAAACCAAGAACAGCGATTTCTTTCCTAGGGAAAGAAATCCCTGTTCCAACCCAAACATTAACACTTCCAAACACATACCCTAACCCTAATTATACCCCCCCCAAAAACAGTAAACTAAATACACATATGCACGTAACCCAACCATACATCTAACGAAAAAAAAAACAGTAAACATTTTAAAACATATGCACTTACCTTAACCCGCACCCTAACCCTAAGGTCAGTAACTCTTGCACATTTACATAAACAGTTCCAAACACATACACACTTACCTTAACACTAATCCTATCCCCCAAAACAAAAGTAAACAGTTGAAAACACACACACGTAACTCAACCATATATCTAAAGCAAAATAAAAAACAGTAAACACTTTCATACATATTGGTAAAAACAAAATGCCACAGAAGTCCAAAGCGAAGGAAGCCAAGCTGCAAGATATAAACTTAACGCAAATTTAATTCAGACAGAGATACAGCGTTTTCGCTACTGAAACTTCAGTAGCTTCTTCAGAGTAAAAAAGGAATGGCGCCAAATTAGTTTTTAAAAACTCATGAGTGACATCACGACAATAATCACTAAAACAGGCGTGATTTCCTTTAAAGGGATCACCTTACAATCACAGCGCAAATAGACATTGAAAAACATTGTTAAGAAACATTATTAAAAACATTTGCTAAAAACATTTTAAACTAACATGTTATTCCTACTGTTTCAGGAACTGTTATTATGCGATGTACAACACAAATAGTTAATACAGTCAAATTTAGTGAGGCAAAATGTGGGCTGTCAGGTATTCCAAACAGTATACTTATGTCAAGTAGTATAAGTTATATTACACACATCGTCAGTAAAAAATTACTAACTCAAATTTAATTTGCATGTAATATAAAATATTTATATGAAATACACTGTATTTGCCATTCTAAAGTATATAGTATTTAAAGTATAAAATTATGTTTATATAAAAGGACTAATGTTTAGTCCTTGGAAAACATTACTATGATTAGAAACCAAATCTGACCCGATAGTTAATATTTTCCGAGTAATAAGAGAAATCTTAATCATTAAGCCAAAAAAAGGGGTCATAGGGATGTTCTCCTCTGTAATCTAAAACAAGCTGGTCGAAATGTGTTTACTCCACCTTCCTATTTTGTCCTTTAGTGAAGGTAGATGTTGAGTAGCAAGAATTTAAGTATTAAAATATGAAATAATAAATAATAAAGTCCTGGTACTAAAATTTAATTATCTCATGTAACTCTTAAGTTTGAGAATACAGGAGATATTACAATGTTCATTTAAACCAGGGCTGTTAAATGCCTCCAGTTTTATTTGCCACTCAAGTTCCTTATTTTCTAAAATCAGCGCATTGGGACCCCCTCTAATATTATGTGGAACATGGTCTATGGCCATAAAGTGAAAGCTATGGCCTTCACAGTTCATAATATGCTTGGCCAGAGCGTTATCTTCTTTCTTTTTCCTGATAGCATACGAATGCTGGTAAATTCTGTCTTTAAATTTCTGATCTGTTTTACCAACATAATATGCTGGACAACAGTCACATATAGCCAGGTAGACAATTGCTCTAGTATCACAGTCCATTTTATAAAGGATGTTGTATTTTTTACCTCTGATTTGGAACGTGGAACCTGTCCTCAAATATTTACACCAATTGCAATGACTACACGAATACGTACCCTGCTGTTTGGAGAGGAAATCCTGTTTTTTGTTCCTTTCCAATAGACTTTTCAAGTTATTGCCTTTCCTGTAGACTATTAGGGGGGAACTACCTAGTTTCTCAAAAAGTTGGGCATTACTGGTGATGAAATACCAGTTCTTGTATATAATAGATCGTATGAGGTAAGAGTCTTTGTTAAAAGTAGTTATAAAACTGGTAGTAAATTTAGAACAGTATTAGTGAGATTAACGTTACCTCTCCTTTCACATATACTTAAACTAGTTTCAGTCATACCTGAACTTAATTCATGAGTACCTAGAGTGTCATTACTTGTTGCTGTACTACTAGCTAGCAAAGGTGTGTATAAACCTGACTCTCTTTTATTTCTAACTTCTTGTGTGAGTTCCAGAATTAGTGAATTGGGATAATCTCTACTAGAAAACATACCTCCAAGTGTAAGGCATTCTTCCTCAAAGCTTTCAGTTGTGCTGCACATTTTTGCAGCCCTGATAAGCTGTCCTTTCATTATAGATCTTTTTTGTCTATAAGGGTGCAGACTCGAGAAGTGAAGAAATGAGTTACAGTAGGTTGATTTCCTGTAAATAGATGATAAGAAGAGACCCCTTGTACTATCTTTTGTGAGCCTAACATCCAGATATTCAATCTCTGTAGTGGAAAACTGGAATGTAAACTTAAAGAAGTTAGTTGTGCTATTCAAGTATTCAACCAGAGCTGCAGCCTCACCAGTATTACCTTTAAATAAGATAAAGATGTCGTCGAGGTATCTGGTGTAGTATGATACTTGGTGCTTGAAATCACTGTTGTGTAGTATAAATTGCTTCTCCCAGTAAGCAACAAATACATTTGCAACACTGGAGCCGCATGGTGATCCCATTGCAATACCTTGTGTTTGTAAGTAGTATTGCTGGTCAAATATAAAGAAGTTAGAAGATAGAATAATATCTAGTAACTCGGAGACAGTATCTATTTCTGTCGGTGGAGCACCCAAATCACCTAGTATGTTACTGACCCATTCAGTAGCCTCAATGTGTGGAATCGAGGTATATAGGTCGACGAAATCTATAGTAAGGAAGTTGTAGTCTTGGTCAAATGAGATATTATTAATATCTCGAAGAAATGACCAAGAATCCTTACAGATGTGAGGTATTAGCTTCAAGTATTTACTCAAGATTTTATCCACTAGGTGTGCACAGGGGTGGGTCATAGAAGACCTGCCGTCCACCATAGCCCTCATAGGAGGATTTGTTAGATTTTTGTGAATTTTTGGGATTCCAAAAATCACTGGTACTTTGGGAAACGTGATGTCTATGTAATGGTAGGTGTCTAGGTCGATTTTTCCAGCTAAGAATAGGTCCCTAAAATACCCTCTGTTTCTGGAATAAGCTATATTCATTTCGTTCTTTGATGATTGAATATATGCTGGGTTATCTAGGACAGCTGCCATTTTTCCTCTATAATCATTGTTGTCTAAGATTACTAGTCCACCCCCTTTATCTGGTTTTAATACTCTGACTGGTAGGCTACATAAATTATTTAACAAGGCCATTTGTTCTTTAGATGTGTTGTTCTTCTTAAAACCTGAATAAGTTTTTTGGTTCTTGTTTAAGTGTCTGAAATCAACCTCACACGCTCTTTCAAATAGAGTAAGGTCCGGATGTAATACTGGGTTAAATACACTGGGTAGTTTGAGGTTACAGGTTTGTTGTAATGTTGTGCTAGGAAACAAAATGTCAAGGTTTAATTTACGCACAAAACTTTTTAAGTCTATAATGGTTCTAGTAAGGTTAAAGGTCTGGCTAGGCACAAAAGTGTTACCAAGAGTTAAAAGGTCTATAAGACTTTGATCAAGTGTGACAGTAGAAAAATTATAAACCTTGAAGTCCCCTTTGCTATTATAGGAAATCTTTAAGTTATTAACATCAGGTTCATCAACAACATTAGTAGAACTCAATTCTGATATTTGCTCCAGTTCCTGGTCTTCCGGTTGAACTGGCGGTTGTTGTTGTGATACCCTAAAAAATTACTGTTGTTACTGTTGCCTTGATTAATTTCTCCCCCACGTTGATTATAAAAGGAGGGATTAGAATTGTTATTTTTATTCGCTTTTATTCGGTTACTTCGTCTAGGCCCTTGTTCTAGATCTAGGTTATGTTCCTCTGTGATAGTGTCTAGGTTAGCACCAGTTTGTTGAACAGAGCCTTCTTTGTTGCTAGTAAATACATCTTGGGAGCCCATAAGATCGATACTGGGTTTAGGTAGTACCAGCTTAGGGCATGCTTTTCCTTGCTGGTATGAAAATCTGTCCCTATTAAGTTTTTTAGATTTATTTATTTTTAATTTGGTCAAGAGAGCGTCTATACTGTTGAATATTCTAGTGTAATCATATTTATATCTGATAAAGTCAAGGTCAAGTTTGATCAAGTTGTCCAGCTGGTTAATCTCACTTGTGAGGGTTGAAATACACAGTGAGTAATGCTTGATCAACAGTTCAAGTAACTGTGAACCTTGGACGTCGAAAAGAGTTTTTAATTCAGATAAAAATGCTTCATCAACGAATAGCCCTGTAGGAGCAAAAGTACTTCTAAGCCCCTTAGGTATGATATGATCTTGTAGACATTGCTTAAAATAACATACCTCCAACTGAAGTTTTTTGAGTTTTACAAGTTTGTAGTCCATTGCCTTTAGGTTATCTGCTATGTTGTTATTAGACATACCCGTTCCCATTGCCGGTAGTTCCTGTGGTTGTTGTTGAGTGAAGGAAAATGCTTCGATTTTGCCAATCCACTCGCTAAGGTTAGGAACTCCAATGAGCATTGAGTTCGGATTCTCAGGTGAAAAATGAGCTGCTGCTGAAGTATTACCCAAATTAGCGGTCTCATTCACGTTTATAGAAGCAGATACTGGAGTTTTGCCAATAAGGGTCATTGGAGCAGGTTGCGCTGCTGGTATCAGAAAACTACTGGAACCAGAAGACACACAGATACACCTTGCTGTGAAGATGTTAAACCATTCCTGAGTTGAACTGGACCGCTAGATATCCTTTCGTCAAGGGAATCCAAGCGTTTATTAAGGGAATCCAGACGCTGGGAAATAGTCTGAAACAAAGCCGGCATATCTAATTCGTTTGAAAAGCCGGCACGAGTGCCCAAACCCGAAATGTTAGGGCTCCCTGGGCTGGTAGGACTTCCTGTAGCCATGAGGAGACTAAACAAATTGTAGAACTGAAACAAACTGGTAAAAACAAAATGCCACAGAAGTCCAAAGCGAAGGAAGCCAAGCTGCAAGATATAAACTTAACACAAATTTAATTCAGACAGAGATACAGCGTTTTTGCTACTGAAACTTCAGTAGCTTCTTCAGAGTAAAAAAGGAATGGCGCCAAATTAGTTTTTAAAAACTCAAGGGTGACATCACGACAATAATCACTAAAACAGGCGTGATTTCCTTTAAAGGGATCACCTTACAATCACAGCGCAAATAGACATTGAAAAACATTGTTAAGAAACATTATTAAAAACATTTGCTAAAAACATTTTAAACTAACATGTTATTCCTACTGTTTCAGGAAGTGTACAACACAAATAGTTAATACAGTCAAATTTAGTGAGGCAAAATGTGGGCTGTCAGGTATTCCAAACAGTATACTTATGTCAAGTAGTATAAGTTATATTACACACATCGTCAGTAAAAAATTACTAACTCAAATTTCATACATATGCACTTACCTTAACCCACACCCTAACCCTAACGTCAGTAACTGTTGCACAATCACACTCGGAAGCTATACCGGACAAGGGACCACACTACACTTCAGAACAGGCAAAGCAACGAAGCGGTCAAGCGACTTCTTTCCCAGGGAAAGAATTCACTGAACAGCTGGCTTTGCTGTTTTGCCTGTTCGCCTTACATGTGTCGACGGTAATGCATTCCACAAAATGCGTTTTTGTCTTTCTAATAGGAACCCTATAAATATGCTCTTTAATTTGGTCCCTCAAGGAGCGATTATTTTTTCCGACATAGAAGCTTCTACAGAGTACACAGGACGTACAATACACAACATTCTGGCTACTACAGTCAGCGTGTAATTTGATGTCAAAAATCTGTCGTGTGTCTGGGTGCACAAACAGATCATCAGTTTCTATGTATCTACAAACATTACAATGATGACAGGGATATGTGCTTATCCTTTGACTAACCACTCTTTTCTTTTTCCATGTAAGAGACTTATAGCATAGCATTTTCTTCAATGAAGAGCAGTTCTTAAAGCAAAAGGAGGGAGAACTACCTAACTCCTTACATTTCTCATCTGAGACCAAGATTCTCCAATGCTTTCTAATGATCTCACAAACACTGCCTGAATCTTTAGAGTAGGTAAGATTTATACGTATTGGTTGAGGAGGCTTCAGAGCCAGAGAAAAAGGCTCTTCAGTCTGACCACTAAAATATGGTCTTGTTCGTGTGTCTCTCACCATCGCTGCATCATTCTGTGCAGTTATAATCTCTGAGCTACTATACCCCCTATCCAATAGGTTAGTAGTAAGCGTCTCAAAAAAGTCATACATATCACTATCTCTAGTGTTGAGTCTAGCTGTCCTAAAAAAATGCCCTTTGAGAACATTCTGTTTAACATGCTTGGGGTGCATACTCTGTGAGTGTACCACATTGTTAGTTTTGCAGGGTTTTGTATATTGCTTCATGTACAGCCCTCCTGCAGTCTTATGCACCATCACATCTAAAAAAGAAATAGACTGTACTGACCAATCAAAAGTAAAACAGAGGTAGTCGGTGGTGCTATTCAAATAACCCACAAAACTTTCAAAGGTTTCTAATGTGTCCCCCCAAATAAGGAACAAGTCATCCACATAGCAGCCATAGTAAAGTACAAACTTCTTAAACGTATTCAAATCAGAGAACACATTCTGCAGCTCCCATTCAGCCAGAACCATACTGGCATAGCTATTGCCACATACCGTGCCCATTGCCAAGCCTGTCTATTGTAAAAAATGGTCTAAACACACTGTGTTCCAATATAAGTTCTAGCAAGGTGCAGATTAAATGCACTTTGTTACTATCAAAAGCAGGATTTCGGCCCAATATTGCTCTTACATTATCAATACCTGCAACATTCGAAATGCAGGTAAACAAAGAAGCAACATCTAGTGTAACCAGAAGGACCTCTTCTTTATAATCTGTCTCAGACCAATTATACAACTTGCTTAGAAAGTCTCTAGTGTCCCTCAGAATGTTCCCCATTCCATTTATTACTGGGCAAAGTTTTTTCTCTACATAGATAGACATGGGCTCTGTGGCCCAGCCCCTATCAGAAACTATTGGCTGCATAGGTGGATGCAACTGGTCTTTATGGACTTTGGGTAGCCCGTAAATCTTCTGTATTACCATGTTCTCTACCAAAAAATACTCACTCATACAGGCACCTATCACTCCATCCATAAGCAAGGTCTCAACTCTCTCATGTATCTTAACTATTAGCCTATTAACATCTTGTTTAGTCAGTTTAGTGTAAGTGCATTCATCACTCAACATTGTTGACATAGCATTCAGGCAACTCGAGACATCCATAACAACTATACCACCCTTTATCTGTAGGGCGAAAACAGATGTCATTATCTAAAGAACATTTGGTGTCATCACTCTCAACCTCTAGAGACCTCTCACCCTCTGATCCCCTGTATAAGGGCCGAGTTTCTCTGGTGGGCAGGGGCCAGTGCCAAAAACAAGGGTTTTTCCTTCATCCTCCGCCCAACCGGGAAGACCATTACCACCGACACCTCAGACAATGCTTGGGGTGCTCACCTAGAAGGCAGGTGCACCCACGGTCTTTGGGATGCCCAGCACCTTCCCTTACACATCAACCAGAAGGAAATGATGGCAGTACAAAAGGCTCTGACATCCTTCAAACCTCACCTCAACCCAGGGGTTCTCCTTATCAAAACAGACAACACCACAGTAATGTGGTACATCAGCAAACAAGGAGGGACCCAATCTTACCCTCTGTGCAGGCTAGCAATGAATCTCTGGCTGACAGCCTCTTCTATGGGATTACACCTAATAGCCCAATACCTACCAGGGGTCAACAACATCCTGGCAGATCACTTAAGGAGAAACTTACTGGACCCCCACAAATGGCAGCTCCACAGAAAAATATTTTTACAAATCACTCAGGAGTGGGGGACTCCGGAGGTGGATCTCTTTGCTTCACATCTCAACCATCAGATGAAAAAATTCTGTACCCAGGAGTATCACCACCTAGCGTGAAAAGTGGATGCCTTGACCTACCCCTGGAACACCCTCTTCATGTACACATTCCCTCCTCTGCCTCTTATTCACAAGGTCCTGATCAAAATAAGGGAGGAGAGACCAAATGCCATCCTCATTGCTCCAGACTGACCCAGAAAACATTGGCACTCCTTACTGCGCAGTCTGACTTCACAGTCTCCCAGGCAGCTTTCCCTGATCGCAGACCTCTTGACTCAAGTGGGGGGGGGGGGGTGCTGCACCCAGACTTGCAGACTTTCAAACTATCAGCATGGCTAATACTCTAAAGGCAAACAAGGGGCCCCTGTTAAGCAAACAGGTCCTAGACATTATCACAGAGGCGAGAAGGCCCAACACCAGAAAATCTTATGCATGAAAATGGAAAAGATTCTGCTCCTGGAGTCAGTCCAGAGGGAGCAATACTTCACAACCTTCCATCCCTCTTATCCTGGACTATCTAGTGGAGCTACTTAATAGTGACCTCTCCTTCTCTTCTATTAAAATCCACACCTCAGTCATTTCAGCTCATTTTGACACAGATCAGCCTCTGTTCTCCCATCCTTTGATTAAACAATTTCTCAGAGGGACTTCTAATATCAGACCTCCCAGAAGGCCACCCACGCCTGCCTGGGACCTGAATTATATTTTGGAAAAACTAACCTTACCACCTTTGAACCTGCTGCTTCAGCAGAACTAAGATACCTCTCCTGGAAGACTGCTTTGCTACTAGCTATCACCTCAGCCGGAAGGGTTTCAGAACTTCAGTCACTGATGGTCATTGAGCCCTTCATCATTTTCCATGCAGACAGGGTCTCCCTAAGGACTAATCCATCCTTTATACCCAAGGTGGTAGCTAACGTGACTCTCAACAAGGCTATACATCTACCCACCTTCTTTCCTAACCTCAAAACAAGGGGGAAAGAATTCTGCACTCACTAGACATGCACAGACAACTCCGATACTATCTGGACCGTACTAAACCCTTCAGGAAAACAGACCAACTACTTGTCAGATTTGCCCCAGGGGCAGAGGGGAAGCCCATTTCCAAGCAAACTATTTCCAAATGGATAAAATACTGTATCCATTTCTGCTTCAGGCTACATGGGAAGCCACTCCCTAAGTCTATTCAAACCCATTCCACTACAGCAGCCTCCACTTCCACAGCATTCCTCAGAGGAGTTCCCACCAGGGACATCCTGGAAACTGCCACCTGGACTTCTGTCCATACCTTTACCAAGCATTACCACTTACCTCTATTTTCTAAGGCTAGGGCAGGGTTTGCCTCTACAGTTCTGCAGGGCACACTGACCCATTCCTAAGTCTCTTACTAATCCTACCTCCCCTCTCCTCAGCTTTGGAAATCCTCCCACAGGTGAAGACTGCAACAGTGAAATACAAAGAACATAGTACAGTTGTGTACACTTACCATAAATGTAGATGTTCGAGTGTATTCACTGTTGTAGTCCTGTTTTCCCTCCCTCCTTCCCCCTTGTATCTTCTTGCTTTAGGGAGACATAAGCTTCTAACGGTGGCTTTTAGCCACCAGGATCGCTTTACCATATTTACTTGGGCTTCTGACTAGTTAGGGCAAGAAAAACTGATGTAATGGCATCGGCTGCATTGCTTTATAGCACTGACGACCTGATGTCAGTCAGCAAGCGACAGCAGCTGACGCAGAAAAACATTGACTTTGGTATTCGGGTCGGCCGACTAGTACCACGGCAGGGATAACCTACAGGTGATGACTGCAACACTGAATACACCCGAACATCTATATTTATGGCAAGTGTACACGTAGCTGTACTTTTCTGGGATGCCAAATTGTAACCATAGCCTAATCAGTTCAGTAAACATCTTAATGGGTTAATGGCAAGTCAGATCAATAGCAGTTAACCAAGAATCACCCCATAATTTCCCCCTTTGGATTTTTACCCCTGGGATACTAATTTGCCCTTTGTCATGGCTCAGGTGCAAAATCGTGTGCCAGTCTTTCATGGTCACTGAAATGTAATTGATCAATGTAGGTTGTATCTTGTACATCTGCAAGCATTCTTTTATCCATGTATGTGGATAAAGGAATGCTGTCAAATACTTTTTTTTGTACTCTAGCCATGCCATACTTATCCTTTTTTTACAATCCTCTATTATGGCTTTACTTAGAAACAAATGATCCTTTGTTCCATACAACTTTCTTTTGTTACCCTTTTGCTCTATTACTATGACTGATTTTTTTCTTCTAAATGACTATATACTCTGTCTGTCTAAATTCCAGGATATAATTTGTACATTGTTGGGAGGCAAGTTATCTGTCTATAGTTTTTAGGATAATTTACAGGGTTCATTCTTAAGGAGGAGTTTCGCTTTTCCTGTTGATTAACAGGTTGGTGTCTGTTCAGGATACAGATACAAGTAATTCTTACTCGGGGCTAAATCTTTATGTAAAGATGTTAAAATACCTTTAGCCAGAAGATAGGCACTGTGTCTGGGCCTGGAGTTTTCCAGTTAAGAGCTTTTCTTAATTTTGTCTCAATTTCTCTGGCCATTACTTCATCCTATTTCATACATTCTACATTACAATTTCTTACTGTGTCTTTTAATTATTCTATCCACTCTGTATCTTTGTTACCTTCAATGGGGTGTTAAAAATATTTCTCCAAAAAGTGTCTTTTTTATGGTGTTTCTATTCTTTTTGCTTTCTTTCTCAGTTCTCTTTAAAACTTTTTTGGGTCATCAATGACTTGCTTATTTTGCCATTATATTTATTGCCATATCTTCTTAGTTTTCTGCTGTTGCTGACATTTTTAGTATATTATTGGCAATAGTGTATGATAAATCCGGGTCTGTTTTAATATTGTGCACTGCTTTTACCACATACACCTTTCTAAGTATTTTTGATTATCTGTTCCCTTTTTTATATTGATTCTTCTTGTCTTAACTGCTTTATAGTTTTCTTTAATCAATGCTTCCAAGGATCCATTCTACTTGCTCCCTTCCTTTCCTTTAATTCTATGTTTTTTAGTAAGACTTCATCCTTTATTAATATACCTGCACAGAAATATATTCTATTCCTGTTGCATCAAATTTCTCCTTAATAGTCCTGATTATTGTAATTATCTGTTGTACTAACCTTCTGTCATTTTGGGTCGTACTTCCTTTCTGTAATCTATTTATTTATTTATTTTATTATTTATTTATTCCAGTTTGATGACTGGGGTCCACTGGGCTCAGGGAGCCCATTTTCAGTGGAGGCCCGGGGAGAAAAGCTCCGCATTACACAGTTTAGTTACAGAGAATATTACAAATAATTACTTGCTTAGCATATTTTAGATAGGTACAATTAAGAAGATGAAGAAAGTAATTACAATTTCATTTTAGCATGAGAAACAGGCAATAACAATTAAGATTCAAAGTACAGTTTTGTTATTTACAGTATGTACAACTGTGTCAGGTCAGCTTGAGTTCAGAATTAGCCAGGAGAGTAAGGGGAAGAGCACAGTTGCATTTCCTGATTGAGAAAAGATAGGAATGCAGCTGAGTTTTAAAGTTTTCAAAGTTTTTGCAGGTTCTTAGTGAAGTAGGGAGAGAGTTCCATTTTTTGCTAAGGAAAATGCTAGGAGACGCTGACCTGCAGGGTGATTGGGTTTGTGGACAGAGATTAGGTTTTGATGGGTAGATCTGAGAGCTCTGTGAGGGGTATAAGGTTGGAGGATGTTGGATAGTGCAGGGCACTTAGTAGGTTGAAATAATAATTTGTGGGCTGTGATGATTTGGAGGTAATCTAAATGGTTGGGGAGCTCAAGCCAATTTAACAAATGAAGGGAAATGCAATGGTGGGAGGAGGCTTTGGCCTTGGTAGCAAATTTGGAAATTTTGTTGTAACAGACTTCCAGTTTGGAGGCAAGAGTGGTGGATAAGTTAGTTAATAGGAGAGCACCGTACAGTAGTGAGGGGAGCAGATAGGTAGTGACTAGAGTTAGTCTGGTGGAGGGAAAGAGGAAGTGGCTGTTTATCTACAGTAAACCAAGTTTTATATGGGTTTTCTTAATGTTTTGCTGGATGTGAGTATTGAATTTTAGGTGTTCATCAATAGTAACTCCGAGAAGTTTGGCAAAGGGGAGAACCTCTATAGCAGAGTTGTTTAGGCTGGTAATTTGGAATGATGTTTTGTCAGTATGGGAAGCTTTAGAAGGAAAGAATAGAAGTATTTTGGATTTGCTAGCATTTAGTGAGAGGTGAATCATCTGCGTATTGCACAATTTTGGTGTTGGGTAAGGCTTTGTGGAAGTCGTTAATAAAGATGTTGAATAGCATAGGGCTAAGTACGGATCCTTCGGGTACTCAAGTGGGGGTAGGAAGGAAGGTAGAGGTGCCTTTCTCCTATTTTGCAACCTGAGACCTGTCGGAAAGATAGCTGGAGAACCAGGATAAGGTACTGAAGGAGAGATTAAGATTAGAAAGATATCGAATGCTTTGGATAGATCCAGTAGAACTGTGGAAACTATTTTTCCAGAGTCTCAGGCGAGGTTTACAGTATGTAAGAAGGAGAGAAGTGCAGTTATGGTACTGTGGCCTGGTAGGAAGCTGTGTTGGGTAGGAGTGATTAGTTGGTGTTTGGCAAGAAATGGCGAGAACTGAAGGTGGATGCATTTTTTAAGGAGATTGGAGATTGGGGAGAGGATAGCTATGGGGCGGAAGTTTGAGATACTATTATTTTTGCCTCCTTTATGGAGAGGTAGAATAAAGGCAGCATGCCATAATTTAGGCACGTAGGACTCCAGCACGGATCAATTGATCAGGATACTGATGGGGAGAGCGATACCATCTGTGGCTATTTTTAGGAAGGTGGATGGGATATTGTCAGGGGCTCTGGAGCATGGTTTTAGGTTAGAGAGTAGCTTCTTTATATGAGAGGTTGAGATGGGTTTAAGTTCAAATGTAGGAGGAGGGGGTGAGGAAGATTGGGTGGGTTGAAGGGAAGGGTTATTATTGGGGAAGGTCTTGGTCAGTTCAGCTATAGAGTTGGTGAAGAAGGAAATTGAATAGAGAGGCTATTTCATGGTCAGATTTGCTGGTGTCAGGACAGGGGTTGATTTTGGTACCTGGGTTGAGAAGGGAATTAATGGAGTTCCAGAATTGTTTGGGGTTTTTTGAATGATTTAACTGATGTTTGGTATAGTAAGACTTTTTGTCTCTAATTACTTGTTTTTTAACAAGGTTGCGTAGTTGTTTGTATCTAAGTATAATTTCAGGCTGTTTGTGTTGGAGATATGTTTTCCAGGTTTTATCTCTTTGTAGCATACGTTTGTTGGTGTCTTTGGTTAGCCATGCGGCAGTCCTGGTTTTTACCCTTTTTGTTCTTATTGGGGCTAGGGAGTTCAGGACATTTAAAAAGATTGAGTTGAAAAACTCAACTGCTTGGTCTAGAGGAAGGGTTTTTAGGGGGTACCAGTTAGTTTGTCTTAGGGAGTCAGAGAAAGTTATTAGATTAAAGTTTGTGAGGTTACAAGTCCGGATATACTGGTGTGAGTGAGAAGATAAGATGGTAGCTTGATGGGTGAAGGCTGGCATGTGGTCTCCTAAAGGGTCAGTATGACACTGGAATTTATGACTTTGTTAGGATGGGATACTTGGATCCAGGGTTTGTTTTGTTAGGCCTGGTGATGGAGTTAGTTAGCTGGGTGTAATTAAATAGATTGATAGATAAGATGGGGTTGGGGTTGTTGATTTTATTCTAGTTAATGTTTATTTAGTTCATCTATCTCAATACGTTTATCTAGATCCAGTAAATCAAGAAGGTCTTCCCTTAATTCAATTTCTTCTGAACTAAGGAGCATCTTCTTTGCTGTCTATTCCTAGTGAGTATTCCACAGAAAGTTTTGTATCTTTCTGTTAAGTATCCTTTTCAGATGCACTTCAACTGCTGCTCCTTCATATCACTCTGCAACATTAACCGTGTCAGAGTTGCCTCTGTTTCCTGCTCTTTCCCTTGCATCAACTGGACTTTTGTACTACTCTCCTACAGAGTGCTCCAAAGCATCAACATGTGGCAAATCTGATGCTTCATTAATGTGAGAACTCATTAGTTCTTCATGCTTCAGCATTACCTGCACTGAATTCTCCACACTATATCCTTCACTTCACAGATAAATATATAAAAATTGAAGTTATGGGTTAACTTAAACCTTACTAATCCTTGTTTGTACATTTCCTCTTTGTTTTCTTATTTTTGAATTGTGAAATTTTCCATATCTGTATGCTTTTGCCTATATTCTGTTCAAATATCTTTGGAGCTGCCTTTTTTTAATGTACTAAACTGGCTTTCTCCTTTGCATAAATATTGCACTGTACCAGATCTCTTTTTTGTTTCCCATGTCCACGTTTCTTTTTATACCATTTATCTGTGATTACACCAATGATCAATCTCAGCTTTTCTAATTTTTCATTTTTTTTTAATCTCAAGGAAAGAAAGGTTTGGATATATTATAAAATGTGCTTTTTTACTTCAAAGGAGAAATAGCACAGTTATGTAAGTAAAAGTACAATAACAGTAGATGTTCAAACAGATAACTGCAGCAGTACCCCAAGCTATATGGATTATAATCTACGTAAGATATAACAGCTGGCCAGCCTCCAAAGCTGAGGGGCACCTTCCACACACAGAGTCCATTGACAACTCATGCTATGTAAGGAAAAAGAAAACTGGCAGTATGGACGCCAATCCTTTCAGAGCTTTCACGCCAACTGAAAATGGGGGGCCATAGCCATGAAAGAGGTCAATGCTAGGCATACAAAAATCATTACCCTCACTCTGGAAAACAAATATCATATAAAAATAAGGGGGATGGAGGACGGAACTAGCTACTGCAGCAGTGATCTATTCCAACATCTACTGGTATGTTAGGTTTACTTACACAACAGTACCATGTTTATCATTTGATCACTGCTGCAGTAGCCTAAGCTTCACAGGCAGAAACCAAAGCTTAGATAAAGTAGGAAAAGGATGGATGAGGCTTCAGAAGCCTGTGGAGAATGGTCCTGGCAAAGCCTGTTCTAGACCTGAAAAAGGAGTCTAGTTTGCTGTCTGTTTTAAAATAAGTATAGAGGACCATGTTGCTGCCTCCATAATACTTCTAGAATCCATGAAATTTCTAAAAGCCACTGAAGGTCCCTTAAAGAAAGTGCCTTGACCCTGCCTGGAACTACCTAATTATGATAAGACTAACAAAAGTAAATAGCAAGGAACAACCATTTGGAAAATGTCTGTTTTGACACTGGTTGTCCTTTTTATCTTTCAGCCATAAGAAATTAATAACAAATGTCTGAAGGTTTTCATTTCGTCACAATAGTACCTGATTTGTCTGTGAGCACATAGAATTTGAAGAATCTTCTCTCCCTCAATTTTATGTTCTGGAAAGAAGACAGGGAGATGGATAGCTTGGCTCAAAGTAAACTCTGATACCATTTTAGGAATATGTGAAAGATCCATTTTCAAAGAAACCCCATCTTTATGAAAAATGGGTAAAGAATGGCCCACCATAAGAGTTTGCAACTCAGACACTTTTCTTGCAGAAGTCAGAGAATCAGTAACACTGTTTGCCATGTTAAGAACCTCAAAATCAGTCTGATAAGCTTCTTCAAATGGAGCAAAAAAAAGCTATGTACCTACCATAACGTTCCATGTTAGTTGTCTTCTTCTCGCCTTCTTTCTTGCTGGTTGGGTTCGGAGCCGATCCTCAGCTCCAACTCGGCCATCTTCAAAAGCTCGAGAGCTGCTTACTGGCTCGAGGCCCCCCTATAACCCATGATGCCTGGCGCTAGATATCCAGATTTCGTTTGGTAAGTCTAACTGCAGACATAATAATAAAGGAATCCTATCCTAGAATGCATAAATCCTACTAGAGAGACTACTAGTCAGAAAGGAATAGCCAGAGAAGACTCAGCCAGTGAAAAATCAAGAACTCTTCTCGGTCTACTAGGATAGGGGGATGGAGGGTGGAACGCAAGAAAGAAGGCAAGAAGAAGACTACTAACATGGAACGTTATGGTAGGTACATAACTTCTTTATGTTAAGTTGTCTATCTCGCCTTCATTCTTGCTGGTTGGGACAGCGTCCCTAGCACCTAAAATCCTCGATGGCTCATCGGAAAAGACTCTTCAGAACAGTGGAACCAAAATCAGCTCTGCTCCAAGAAACCAAATCCAACTTGTAATGCAAAATGAAAGTATGAGGGTTGGCCCATGTAGCCACAGCGCAAATAGATTCCATGGGCAACCTAGCCTGAAAGGCCACCGAAGAAGCTAAAGCTCTGGTGGAGTGACCTTTTGGTTTAACTGGCAATTCTTTATTCCTCAGTTGATATATGAAAGTGATGACAGAAGTCAACCACTTCGATAAGGTTACTATGGAGACCGGAAGACCTTGTTTACCTACTGCATAAGACAGGAAAAGTTGATCTGATTTTCTAATGTCCTTGGTTCTATGCAAATAAAAGCGTAGCTGCCTGTAAACATCTAACTGATGCAACTTATATTCCGCCCTGTTGGAGTGGTTAGGGAAAAACACAGGAAGGTCTATGGACTGATTCAAGTTATTCTCTGAAGAGACCATAGGAAGGAAGGACAGATTAGTCCTAAGAGCAACCCTGTCATTGTGGAACACGAGGTATGGGGGACAAATAGAAAGAGCCTGTAGTTCCAAAACTCTTCTGGCTGAAGTAATAGCTACCAGAAAAAGGGTTTTCCAAGATAAGAACTTCAATGAACAAGAAGCTGCAGGTTCGAAAGGGGGCAAAATTAGAGAAGCTAAAATCAAATTTAGATCCCACGGTGGTGGAGGATCTCTCACTGGGGGCCTGAGCAGAGTGGTTCCTTTGAGAAAGGCTTTACACAGTTTATGAGACATGATATGGTTATCCAACAGGCCAATGTGAAAATTTGAAATTGCAGCTAACTGAACTCTAATTGTAGCAGAAGTGGACCCAGCATGGAAGAGTTCTGCAATAAATTCCAAAATGTAGTGTACAGGGGCTGAAAAGGGGTCTATACTCTTAGCCTCTGCCCAAGAAGAAAAACGTTTCCACTTACTAGCGTAAGTTTTTCTAGTTGCAGACTTGTGTGATGACAAAATGATTTTGCGCACAGAGGGGGAGATATCTGGCAGCCTGGCTAAAGTTGGAAGTGGAGCAACCAAGCCGTGAACTGGAGAGAGTGTAGGGTTTGGTGCAGCCCGCCAGATTGATGAATCAAGAGGTCTGGAACTAGGTCCAGAGTCCAAGGCTGCTCGAGAAGATAGTGATGTAGGAACGGGAACCATATTTGTTGAGGCCAGTAAGGAGCAATGAGGATCATTTTGCAACGCAATACGGTAGCTTTCTGAATTAGCTTCGGGATTACGGGGAAAGGAGGGAATGCATAAAGAAGTCCCTGAGGCCAATCGTGGACTAGAGCGTCTCTGGGGGAGTGCCCGGGAAGTGGAAGGAGAGAGAATAAATTGCTGCACTTGCTGTTGAAGGGAGTTGCAAAAAGGTCGCAGCAAGGCTGGCCCCATTTGCGCCTATAAAGGTGATAGATTGACAGGGCGACAATGCAGACTTTTTGAAATTTATTGTGATACCTAGCCTGGAGCAAGTGTCGATAGTGCAGTCTCCGGCTCGCAGAAGGTGATGTCTGGTGGTAGCAGTGAGAAGCCAGTTGTCAAGATATGGAAACACCTGGAATCCTTGCCGTCTCAGGTGAGTGGTAACTACTGCCATACATTTGGTAAACACCCTGGGGGCTGTGGTGAGACCAAAGGGCAGAGCTCTGAACTGATAATGGCTGGCTCCCAGCAGGAAGCGAAGGAATCGTCTGGAGCATCTGTCCATTTTGATGTGGTAGTATGCATCCTGAAGATCTATAGAGCACATCCAATTGTCCTGACCCAGGAAGGGCAAAATGGACTGTAGCGTGACCATCCGGAACATCGTTCTTTGTATAGTCCTGTTCAGTCTGCTGAGATCCAGAATGGGTCTCCAGTCCCCTGTCTTTTTTGGTACCAAAAAGAACCTTGAGTAAATTCCGGATCCTTGTTGGTCTGCTGGGACTTGCTGGATGGCCCTTTTTCTTAGCAGTTTTGAGACTTCTTGAACTGCTTGGTCCCTTAGATTGGGTGGAACGTCTGGAAGGGACTTGTTTGATCTTAAGGGGGCGTGAACGAAGGGAATTCTGTAGCCTCCGGATATGACGGACTGTACCCATTTGTCTTGTGTTATGTCTTGCCAGGCTCTTGGGTACAGCGATAATCTTCCCCCGACTGCCTCCAGAGGTGGACAGCTGGGCAACCCTTCAGGGATGCTGGAAGGGCTTCTCAGAGAAAGATTCTCTGCTGCCCTGATTTTGTGGACCCTCTCTGCCATGAGGGCGGTGTCTGTTATTGTTCCCTCCTCTACCCCTGGATGGGAACTCACCACGTGTGTCCGGCAAGGCTCCCTGGGATTTCCGGAAACACATCTTTCCACTCTCCTGACCCTTAGGAAATGGTCTGGAAGGAGTGGAAAAACGGACTCCTACGGCATAGAGAGTCTTGCCTTCCTGCTCACACCTGATAAGGGTATCCTTCACCTGTGATCCAAAGAGAGAGAGGAACCATCAAAAGGGGTGTTGGTGAAAGACGCTCTGAAAGGTTCCGCAAAGTTACATAGCCGCATCCAAGCGTGCCTCCTTAGGGCCACGCCTGTGCCTGCAGCTCTACTCGCACCATCTGCTGCATATGAAATGAGCCTCATGGAGGAGTTTAACCACTGAATTAAGAGTCGCCAGCTGGGAGGCTGCCTTAGCCTGGGCCCCCTCAGCTGATGGATCTTGGAGGGTATCTCCAAGCTCTTTCAGGACGTCCCTCTGAAGATGGGTAAAATGGCACAGGTAATTCAGGGACCGCATGGAAAAGGTTGCTGAAGAGAACATCCGCTTCCCATATCTGTCCATCGTCCTGGACTCCTTGTTAGGGGGATGGACAGATGAAGAAGTTTCAGCCAACTCCTTCTTTGTGGCCGCCACAACCACCATGGCATCAACGGGGACACCTTTGGTCAAGAACTGTTTGTCCTGCGGTGCAGTAATGAATTTGGCAGGTCTTCTAGGGGTCGGTTCCACTGTGTCTGGAGCAGTCCACGCCTTCCGAGCCACCACAGACATTAGTGGGTCGAAAGGCGGAGACACTCAAGAGGTGGAAGGTCGGGATCCAAACGCGTCCAGGAATACTGACTCATCCTCGGAAGGGCTTAGGGCAGTCCAGTTCCCCCTCTGCCTAAGCATCTCAAGGATGTCTGAGAAGGAGACATCTTCAGAGGGGGATCTTGGGGACCCTTCCGACTCTTCTAAGTCGGTATCTGATATGACAGACTCGGGGGAGTCAACATGCTTCCTCTTGCACTTCCTCTTGCGAGGTGGCTCCTCTGAATGATCAGGGGAGGCCTCGGAAGAGGAGGATACACCCAAGGGGGTGTCCTGGAGCGTTGGATCCCTAAGCATGGGGTCTGGAAGAGGGGCAGAGGCTGACGCAGGCACCCTAGGGGGAGGAGCCAATGGTGTTGATTGTGGGACTGACTCGGGGGCCAGTACACTCCTCATCATCTCGAAGGCATCCCTGCCCGGATGCAGAGAGGGCTCTGGTTCTGAAGAAACCAGAACCCCTCCCCGCACAGAGTGGGATGGCTCTGAGGCAGATGTGGGAGCCGAGCTCACCTGAGCCGACGCCCCGAGGGGGAGAGAGGGGTCAGACAAGGGTCTGATGCCACTCGCCCCCTCGGAGCTGACGAGGGAGTCTTGGCGCCCAGATCCCTCCAGGGAAGGTACCATGGAAGGGATCAGAGCCAACGACGGAACCGAAGGAGAGGGTATCAGAGCCGACAGCTCCATGACTCGGACCACAACTAACTCCGGCTCCGAGCTCATAGGATGAGTCAGAGGAGGAATATCAACAGCTGTGGACAGAGCCAACACCTGATGAGAGGGGCTGGACAACATTTTGGCTAGGGCCTGCGATTTTAACAGCCTACTGACCACTCTTTCCAAGTCATGGTCCGAAAGTCTAGAGGACCGAGAAGAGTGGGATGAGCGATGACTATGCTCCAATTGGAGCAGAGGCGACTTCGGAGCCGAACGTATCGACTCCAGAGAAGGAGACCTGGATCTTTTTCGACTCTCAGATGGCTCAGACGAACGTGTCGGAGCAGACTGGGAGTGAGGAACATCGGTTCCAGCTGGAGCAGAGATGGATTGTATGGCTTCACCCAACGACAGCTCCGAACTGGGAGCCAAAGCTTTCGGTGGCCTGGAAGATTTGACGGGTTGAGCCTTTGCCGGTGAATCTTGGGGTTTAAGCAAACCCCTCCGAATCAATTTATTTTTGCGCTCCTCCAGGATTCTTGGACTGAAAGCATGGCAAATCGAGCAAGAGTCCTGCAGGTGCATGGGGCCCAGACAATAAACACAAGAAGTGTGACCATCTGAGACATCTTCTGACAGCATGAGTCACGCTTCTTGAATCTGGACGGTTTAGGATCCTTGGACATCCTGGAAGAAAACCAAGGCCAAGAAACACACACAGAAGGTTAAGTGGTAACCCCTAAAAAATTGCAGGCTGCAGTTACCACAACCAAAAAACTACAAGCAGTACTACAAACACTACAGATAACTATCACTAAACACTAACAGTGATACTAAAGAAATTATATATATTATTATTTTTTTTTTTTTAAAGGAAGATAGAAAGAAAAGGTTATCCTCTAACTAAAACGGAAAACCTTTCTGAGGTAAGGAAAGAGAGAGAGGGGGGGAGGGGAAACTCTCTAACTTAAACGAGTTTCTTGGGGAGAAAACTAACTACAATACAACAGTCTAATCTAACGACTAATTCTACACTAAAAACTAACAGTTTTGACAAGAAAAATACAATAATAATAAAGTTTTATACGACCTGAGCCAGTAGCACAACCTCGCAGCAGAAGCGGCAAACGAGATCTGGGTATCTAGCACCAGGCATCATGGGATATAGGGGGGCTTGAGCCAGTAAGCAGCTCTCGAGCTTTTGAAGATGGCCGAGTCGCAGCCGAGGATCGGCTCCGAACCCAACCAGCAAGAATGAAGGCGAGATAGACAACTTAACATCTTAGTTTTTCCACAACAACATTAAGATCTCATGGTGGAGCCATGTCCTTTCTAGATGGACAAATATGAAGCTCCCCTTTAAAGCTTGCCGTGAGAGTGCATTGAAACAGGGGGATTCCATGGGCAGACATGCTAAATGGCTGAAATATGAACCTGGATAGAGAAATAAGAAAGGCCAGATGATAACTCACACAAATACTGTAGAACCAGAGAAATGCTAGCCTTAAGGGGGTATTGGTTCTTAATGTGGCACCAATTAAAACTCTTTTCCATCTGCTAATATATGACTTCCTACTAGCAGTTTTCTCTCTCTCTATTAATACTTGTTGTACACCATCACAAAGTAAGTGCAAAAATGGTATTAAAATTCTATAATCCAGGCAGTCATCTGAAATTATTTCAAGTTGGGGAGCATCAAAGAAGTCCTTATCTTGTGTGAGTAAAGCCAGTCTGTAAGAAAGCTTGGGGTAACTGCCCTTGACAACTTCCAAAAGAAGGAAATACCACTGTTGCCTGAACCACAATGATCTTTTCAGGGTCCTTCTGAAGCTTCAGAATGGTCCTGGATTTCAGTGGAAAGACTACTGAAACATTCCCATCCATGGAAATGATAATGCATCTGTTTTCCAGGTCTGCTTGTAAGGAGTCCTAGAACAGAATTCTACCAGCTGTTTATTGTGAATGGAGGTAGACACTTCTATATGAGGTGTTCCACACAGCTGGATTAAATTCTGGAAGACATCCTGACTCGATTAGGGCCTATTCTATTCTAGTCCTACTCAATTTACCTGCCACAAAGCTTTGCTCTGATGGAATTGCTACATTCCAGGCAGCCATGGCTAATCTGCACAGAGGGTAAGATCTGCAGCCGCCCCCATTTATTTACCACATCACTGTGGTGCTGTTTGTGATCACTTGTAGAGGTCCTGGGGACCACAGATGATTGACAGATTTGAGTGCATTTATTATTGACAAAATCTTTATGTTGTGCATTTTGATCGATCTTTTTTGTTGCAGAGACTCTCAAGTTTCATCCCCAAAGACATGGCCCTCCAAGCAAAGTTTGCGGCATCTGTTGTTACAGATTGTAGTTAAGCTGTAAGATAAATGACAGATCTGCATTAAAAAAAAATGGTCTCTCCACCAAAGTAGTTTACTTTTTATAAATCCCATAACTGGAATTTGAAAAGTCAAGGCATGTTGATGTTGGGACTATACAGATTTTAGGTACCATTTATTCTTTTGCATGTGGAGTCTGGTTAGAAGAATCATGAAAATCACAGATGTCATGAATTGTAGAATCCCAAAAGATTCCCTAATTGCAGTCCTTGACTGAAAGGAAAAACCCAGGACTAGAGCTATATACAAATCTACTTTTCCTCTGGGAGAAAAGCTCTTTGAATGGGTGTATCCAGGAGACACCCAGGAACACAATTCTGTGAAATGGAATTAGACAATATTTACTGGAACCCTAATTCCCAAAGGAGATCGTTGATAAAAGTGAGAGATTCCAGATACTTCAATAAGGACTCAGCAAAAATAAGCAAGTTGTCTAAGTAAAGAAAAACGTGAATACTTTGCAGTCTGCAATAGCCTATTACTGGAGTTAGACACTTTGTGAGCACTCTTGGAGCAGTGGATAGCCCAAAGGGTCATGCACAGAACTGAAAGTGTAATCCATAGACAGAATATCTGTGGCTAATGGAATCAGATAAGCATCCCTCAAGTCTACAGTTACCAATAAACTGAAAGGGGGATTAAGAGGTTACAGGTTGTGAAGGGATAATATTTTGGACTTTGGAACTTTCACAAACTGAAAAAGGAAAGATCTAGAACTGGTCTCCGTGAAACTTCTTTCTTTGGTACCAGAAACATCAGTGAATAAAAAGTCTTCCTCCAAGACAGAGAGGAACAGGTTCTATTACCCCATGATCCAGCAAACAATGAATGACTGGGGAAAGTAAAGAAATTTGACCCAGAGGATGAGAAGTATTTCAATGAAAAGGAAGTATGGACACCCACCACCAACTGTACTCCTTATGGATAACTCTCAGAACTCGTTTGTCTGAGATCATCTGTTGCTAAAGAAAGAGAAATGGAGACCCAGATTTTAATTGAAAAAGTAAAGGATTGCCAGGGTGGAGGAGTTGGGAGGGGAGTTACCATTTGTAAATGGTCTTTCAGACTTGTTGGATTGTCCGTGGTTTTAGAAGGAAGGCTTCCCTCTTCTTTTTATGGACTTTTTGCCATTTTTCTTGAATGTCTGCTTCCTGAAGTATGCAGAGTCTGCTTATTTTGCTTTTTATAAAGGAACTCTAAAGTGGGTTTGAAACCTTTAACAAACTTGGAGAAGGAAGGCTAAAGAATCATAATCACCCCCTGTATCACTCTCATCACATTTTTCAGGACCTCAACAATAGATGATCTTAAAACAATCTCTCTATCAAGGGGAGAATTCCAAATTTCAGCTTCAACACCTCCAGCCAAATTTTGAGAATGTAACCATATGAATCTTCTCATAACAGACCTAGTAGCTGCTGCTCTGGAAGATGCATCAGTTGAGTCATAGGAATACTTCAAAGCAAGTTTGGATACTTTGGAAACAGAAGCAGTAACAGCATTTAGAGAAGATATAACCTCAGATTAAGGAAAAGTGGTACTAATGTTCCTCATTATTTTCAAAAGAAGCATGCAAAAGTTTAACAAATGAGCATGACAGATACAAATTCTAAAAATAAAAGTGACAGAAACATTTTTTTTCCAAATCTATTAAAAGCTTTCCTATCCTTGACAGAGAGAGAAGAAGCATTATCATTTATTAACTGTTTAGCTGCACAAGAATTTGACAAGGAAATCACCACAGGGTCAGACCTACGATTAGAAAATAGGCATTTGCAAAATTGAGGAACCTTATACATTCTGTCTTCTTAGGTGCTGCAGGCTGGCTGCCAGTCATGATGCAGGCTGTAATGAACATATCCACCAAAGTTGGTAGAACAGGAAGAAGAAAAGCATGCTGTGGAAATTCCAGTTGTAACAAATCATAATATTTTTTAAAAGAAACCAGAATGTCACTTTGTTCCCACTAAAAATATCAAATCATTCTAGATATGGTTTCAGAAAAGATAATTTTTTTTTCCAAGTGGAAACTGGAAAAAAATACTTTCCCAGTCAGAATCAATAGCCAGAGGAAAAATATCTGAATTTGTTCTCTTGAATTCTATTCTCAGTTCATCACACTAGGAATTTTCAGACACTGAAGAATTTCCTTTTCTCTTACCAGAATAACCAGAATGAGAAGGGTTAACAGCCTGAATGAAGCCTTGAGCTAAGCACAAAAAATCTTCCCTATCTATGGTAACAGAGACAGAGGAAGATAAGCTTTTAACTTCCTGCTTCTTTTAACAAGAATATCCATAGAAAAAGAACCAACTCATATCACGGATATCACCCTGGGCAAAAGACATCTTAGTTTGGCCAAGCAGAGAAGAATTTCCCAGCCCTTCCTCTGAGAATGACAAGAATGTTTCTCCCTTGCTCACAGAGAGCACTCCAATAGCTGCAGACAATGCATCTAAATCTCAGTCCATGGTGAATGAAGGATCTACAGCAGAGGAACCCAAGGAAGAAGATGAGTGGTCTGAGGAGCCTGAAATGGCCACTGCAAGGTCACCCATTTGCAACTGAGGCTGCTGACTTGGCAAATGCTCTCTAGAAAATTAATTTTTTTTGTGCCTGGAGGAAGGAAGAATATAGGAACTGGTAAGCTGTTCCATGGTTAAGCCGAGAAAAAAAGCCTCAAGTGCATCAAATGATTTTAGCAATAATTGGTAAAAGGCAAAATAAAAAAAAAAAAAGAAGTTATTTACTCACCATAATGTTCCATCTATATTGTTGATTTTTTCATCTCTCCTCACATATGGGGTCTGGATCCGACTTGGCCATTAGCAAGCTCATGGCAACCAAAAAGCTCTTGGATAACTCCCCTTCTTACCCACATTGCATCACTCCCCATTACTTCAAATCTTGTTTTCTGTAATTACATATATAGAGAAAAAGAAGTTATGTCTTACCATAACGTTCCATCTATGCTGTTGATCTTCGTTCATTCATTACTGATGGGTTATCGGTTCTGTCCTCAGAACCGAGCCAGCCTTATGCCAATCTCATGTCAGCCAAAAACTCTCGAGCCAAGATCCTACCCACAATGTTCTGCTCCCTGTTACCTCAGATTGAGTTTGCAAGTTGATAGACAAAAGTAGAGGCTACCTCTGGTCATAACAGATCTACAAGAATGGAAAAAGGAATATATGAAATCCACCAGGAACCTCTGGAGGGGGACGGAGGGTGGGGGGTAATGAATGAACGAAGATCAACAATACAGATGGAACGTTATGGTAAGACATAACTTCTTTATCTGATGTTGTTAATCTTCGTTCATTCCTTAATGATGTGACAGAGTCCTCAGCTACCTGTATCCCTGGGCAGCCCTCGTGGAAGGACATTCCTGAGCACCATGGAACCAAAAGAAGCTCTTCCTCTGGAAGCCAAATTCAATTTATAATGAAGGATAAAAGTATGGGGGCTGGGTCAAGTCGCAGCTGAACAAATGTCATTGAAGGAAGCCCTAGCATGGAAAGCTGCTGAAATTGCCATTGACCTTGTAGAATGGGCTTTCGCTTTGTGAGGCAAGGTGATGTTATTCTTGTCGTAGATGAAGGTAATACAATTTCTCAACCATGATGCTAATGTAACTTTAGAAACAGGATAACCTAGTCTTGGTCCAAGAAAAGCCAGAAATAGTTGGTCCGATTTATGGTTAGATTTTGTTCTGTCCAAATAAAAACGGATTTGCCTGTGAACATCTAGGGAGTGCAGGCAATACTCTCCCTTGTTAGAATGATTAGGAAAAAATACTGGGAGGTCAATAGACTGGTTGATAGACCACTCTGACACCACTTTTGGTAAAAAGGAAGAATTAGTTCTCAGTGAGACTCTATCCTTATGGAAAATAAGGTAGGGACGTTTGATGCATAAGGCTTGAAGTTCTGACAGACGTCTGGCCAATGTGATAGCAACCAGAAACAAAGTTTTCCAAGAGAGGTACTTTAAATCACAAGAAGATGCAGGTTCAAATGGGGGTGCTGCTAGGGCTTGCAGAACCAAAGCCAAGTCCCAAGGTTGTACTGGTTCTCTAAACGGAGGTTTTAGGTGAAAAACACCCTTCAAGAAAGTCTTACAGAGTCTGTGTGACATGAGTGAAGAGTCCTGGAAGCCAGTGTGGAAATTAGAAATGGCAGCTAAATGAACAAAAATAGTAGAGGCTGATACCCCAGATTGAAAGAGATCTGATAAATAATCTAATACCACCGAAACTTGGGCTGACAAGGGCTCCAATTGTTTGTTCGCTGCCCATAATGTAGACCTTTTCTATTTGCTGTGATAGATTAGCCTGGTGGATGATTTATGGGATGCAATAAGAATATTGCGCACCGGGGAGGAGAGGTTATCCTGCCTGGCAATCACTGGAAGTGGAGAAGCCAAGCTGTCAGCTTCAGGTTTGTTAGATTGGGGTGGGTCAGACCCTGCGGATGGGAGATCAACGTCAGAGTTGGACTGAGAATCCATGATCGATCTAGCAGGTGAGGCCAGAGGAAGGGGAACTAAACTTGTGGAAGCCAATATGGAGCAATGAGGATTACTTTGCTCTTCAACTGCTGTGCTTTCTTCAAAAATTGGGAAATAAGGGGTAGAGGATGCTAAGCATAAAGCAGACCTGGGGGCCAAGCATGGACTAGATTGTCTCTCGGTAACTGTCCCCGAGGGGGATCAGGGCAAAGTAGTTGCTGCACTTGTAGTTGATTGGGGAGGTGAATAGATCGCAGCAAGGCTGGCCCCAGTGTTGAAAATTTTTGCCACTATCATAGGATTGAGGGACCACTCGTGAGGTTGTAGAATGCACCTGCTCAATTTGTCTGCTATCATGTTGGAGCTCCTGGGAATGTGAGTTGCAATTAGAAAGTGGTTGGAAGCTATCGCCCATTGTCATATTCTCAAGGCCTTGCGGTATAATGGGTAAGATCTGGTGCCCCCTTGCTCGTTGATGTACCAGACTACTGACATGTTGCCTGATTGGATTGCAATAGTTCCTGATGGAATGATTGAGTGAAATGCTTGCAACGCTAATAGCACCGCCCTCAGTTCCAGGAAACTGATATGCAAATGAGCCTCTGTCTCCGACCAGGTGCCTTGGACTGAGTTTCCCTGACATAACCCCCCTCCAATCCCATCAGGGAGGCGTCTATGGTCACTGTGGCTTTTGGCTGATGGGGGCTGAAAAGGCGAGACCATTGTTGGAGATTTTGAGACGTCCACCAGAGCAAATCTTGCTTGCATCTCTGAGTTACACTTATCTGAAAAGACAAAGGATGTTGTAGAGGGTACCACTGAGTGAGAAGTAGCCACTGAAGAAGTCTCATGTGGAACCTGGCAAGGGCAACAATGGTGATCGAGGCTGCCACTGACCACAAGAGTTGGAGTATGGACTGGGCCGAAGATTTGTGGTGACAGAGTAGCAGCTGAACCTGTTGTCTTATTCATTGAAGTCTATGATCCGGAAGAGATGCTGTGCAATTCCTCGTGTCTAACAGGACTCCGATGAATTCTAAAGATTGTGCCGCAGTCGTCTTGGACTTCTCCCAGTTTACAGTGATTCCCAGGAGCTGAGCTGTGAGAATATAAGCTAGGGCTTCCTCCAGTAGGCGCTTGGTGGGGGTGGTAAGGAGCCAGTTGTCTAGGTATGGAAACGCCTGGAATCCTTGAAGTCACAGGTGAGCGGTAACCACTGCCATGCATTTGGTGAACACTCTGGGGGCTGTAGAGAGACTGAAGGGCAGTGCTCGAAATTGGTAGTGACTGGCTCCTATGCAGGAGAGGAGGTATCTTCTTGAGTGCTTGTCCACTTTTATATGGTAATACGCATCTTGAAAATCTACAGAGCACATCCAATCATCTTCTTCCAAAAGAAGAAGGATCGACTTGAATCCTGACCATCCGGAATTTCTCTGTTCCTACAAATTTGTTTAGTGTGCTGAGATCCAGAATCGGTCTCCAGTCCCCTGTCTTTTTTGGCACTAAAAAGAATCTTGAGTAAAAACTGGATCCTATCTGGTCTGGGGGGACCGTATGGATGACTCTTTTTTTGTAGCAGCTTTTGGATTTCGTGTGCTGCTGCTTCCCTATGACTGGGTGGGACGTCAGGTAAATTTCTGGGTGAAGTGGGACAGAGATGGAAGGGAATGCGGTAGCCTCTGGATATTATCTGTTATATCCAAGAATTGGTGGTTATGGTTTGCCAGGCAGTTGGGTACAAGGAAAAATGACCCCCGACCGCTTCCAGAGGTGAGCAGTCGGGCAACGCTTCAGGACTGCTGATAGGGTTGCCCAGAGAAAAATTCTCTGGAACCCCAGTTTTGCGGACCTCCTCTGCCTCGAAAGGAGCATCTTCCACTGGAGTTTCCCCCTCTGCCCTTACAGGAGAACTCGGCACATGCGTCACGGAAAAAGCCCTGTGATTTTCTGTGCCATATCTTCCCACTCCTCTGATTTCTGGAGTAGAGTTGTTGAGGGGTGGAGTGCCGGTCACCAACGGCAGACAAGGTTTTACCATCGTGTTTGCACCTTGCCAGCATATCTTTAACCTTTGGGCCAAACAATGAAGTGGCCTCACTGGGGGCATTCATAAAGGAAGCCTTAAAGGAGTTCGCAAAGGCACATCCAGGCATGACGTCTCGTGACTATGCCTGCACATGCCACTCTAGCCGCTCCTTCCGTTGCGTGTGAAATGAGCTGCATGGAAGAATTGGATATCAATTCCAGGGTCGCTATCTGAGAGGATACGTTGTCGTGCACCTCATCAGAAACAACTCCTGAAAATGTTTCAGAAAGTTGGTTGATAAGGTCCCTCTGGAGCCTCGTAAAGTGTGCTAAGTAGTTCAAGGACCTTACAGCGATGGTTGATGAAGTAAATGCATGCTTCCCAAGTCTATCTCCCGCGATTCCTTATTGGGTGGATGGATAGCCTGGCTCTCTTCTGCCAAGTCTTTTTTAGTTGCAGCTGCCACCACCATGGCATCTACTGGAAGACCTTTGGACCAATGAGGATGTTCAGCAGGGGGAGACAAAATTTTGTCAGGCCTCCAAGGTATAGCTTCCAAAGTGTCAGGAGCCTTCCATGCATGCTGGACGATGAGCTGGACAAGCTCATCGGCCGGTGGGGTAACCCAGGAGTTAGAGGGCCAGGCACGAAAGGCCTGCAGGAATACAGATTCTTCTGAGGAAGGGTTGGAGGACTTCCAGTCGCCCCTCTGTCTTAGGATCTCGAGGATGTCACCAAAGGACACCTCATCAGAGGGTGACCGTGGTGACCCTTCCCGTCATCAAAGTCCGTAGCTTCAGTTAGACTCCTCAGTGGAGTCCACGTGCTTCCTCTTGCATGAAGCCTTGCAAGGGACTTCCTTAGTGGGGAGCTCTGGGGAAGATTGTGAGGAGGGGATCTCCTGAGGGGGAGAAACCTGAGGCCCTTGTGCCCGGGTTCTGGTAGTTGTGGCTTGCGACAGTTGCGGCACAGAGGGGGGCAAGGACTCCGACATGGATGTTTTGCCAGCGGAGCCAAGTGCCCTCTCCATGGCCTGGAAGGCCAGACCATCCGAAGAGGGATGGGAGCCCAGAACCGAGCATGAGAACCTTGGAACTGGGGTCACACCCCGCCCCAACGAGCTGACCCCCAGACCTGGAGTCTCAAGAGGACTGTGGAACTTGAGAGGAGGAGGATTCCTGGTGGGTGCCATAAAAAAATTGGAGTCTAACCAAGAATACCTACCCCCACGGCACAGCCACTAGCCTGAGAAGGGCCTGGTACCCAGTGCACCCAGGGCCATAAGGACAACTCCGGCTCCAAAGTGGTCTACTGTTGGTGTTGAAGAAAGGGAAGCTGCTGTTGGAGGAAGGGGCTTCGATGCTTCCCTGGAAGCCAAAGGAGGAGTATAAGCAAGAGTTTGGGGAGAAATACGGTCACCTGCAAGAGACAGCGCAGCTTTAGATAGGTGAGACAGCCCTCTGGCCATAAGCAACAGGTCGACAAGCCACAACACATCCTGTTCTGAGAGGCTCCTGGTCGACCTCATAGAGAGACCAGATGGAGATTCTGGCTTGTCTAAACAGGAGCTGTACTGACTTCCCACAAAAGGATCCAAGGAGGGAGAGTACTTAGTTTCTGCGGGTTTGTGTGGTGCAGAGCCTGGAACCGAGGGTGTCTGCACCAAGGAGAATGGTGCTGTGGGTATCTGCACTGACAAAGGCGGCACCATAGGCATCGAAGGTGTCTGCACCATGAAGGGCAGTGTGGTAAATGTCTGCACCAAAGAATACAGTGCAGTGAAAAAAGGTGTCTGCATCAGTAACGATGGTGCTGAAAGCGACTGCACCGAGTAGGTTGGTGCCGAAGGCATCTGCACCATAGAGGGAAGTATTCCCAAAGTTGACTGCGTCAAGGACGGAGCTGAAGGTGTCTGCACCAACAGTGCCGAAGGAGACTGTACCTGTAGAGATGTTGCCAAGAGAGTCTGCACCGATGTCAGCGGTGCTGCAGAAGGCAGTTACGAAACTGTCGGAGCCATAAGTGTCTGCACCGGGAACACCGGTGCTGGTGGTGATGAAGCAGGTATAGCTGGAGTGAGAATAAACTGGGGTGGTGTCGAGGCTGGGTACGAAAGGACCACAGATGGCAGCACCGGACCCGAGACTTTTACCTTTTTGTGAGTTGACTCCTTGTGATCTCCAGAGGGAGATGAAGTGAACAACTTCGAGAAGGAAGAACGCCTCTTACGGGGTTTAGAAGGAGGCAGTGAACCCTCCGACCCAGAGATAGCCTCGCAGAAAGGAGTTTTAAGGAGGCCTTTTAGAATAAGTTTATTCTTCCTTTCATTTAGTCTTAGTCGAAAAATTACTACAAATCCCACACGGAGGGTCCACTGAAAGGTGGGAAACATTCAGGCAATAAACACAATTCATGACCATTAGAAAGTGGTAACTTCCGGCCACATTCTTTACACTGTTTGAAACCAACAGTACTTTTCTTATCTGACATTGTGATATCAAGGAGAAACTACACTACTACTAAAAAGGTCAAGAAACTACCCAGAAGGGTAAGAAAAGGGGAAGAAAAAGAATTACCAATGATGGTAATGGAGAATTACCTCAAAGGTAAGAAAAAGGAAACAACTACAGGGAGAGAGACTCAAAGTTGCGATAGGGTAGGAAGAAAGAGATAGTGAAGAACTGAAAACTTTCTAAACACTAATAATAGAAAAACTTCAAAAAGTTGAACATTTAGCTGAGAGAGAAGGCTTGACACGGCTGTACAGCAACGCGGCAAACGAGATCTGAGGTAACAGGGAGCAGGGCATTGTGGGTAGGATCTTGGCTTGAGAGTTTTTGGCTGAAATGAGCTTGGCATAAGGCCGGCTCAGTTCTGAGGATGGAACCGATAACCCATCAGTAAGGAATTAATGAAGATTAACAACATCTGATGAGAAATTTCATTATTTAACACACTAGAAGATCTTAAAGAAAACCATTTCTGGAGTATAAGGAAAACCAAGCTAATCCTTTAGAATCTCTCCAGTTTAAACAGGGAAGCCGTGGAAGAGGGATGGAGGCAGGGGATGTGAGGGAAGATGAAAAAATCAACAATATAGATGGAACATTATGGTCAGTATGTAACTTCCTTACCTGATATTGTCAATTTTTCATCTCATACTCACATATGGCACCAAGTCCCCCAGCTACCTTTACCCTAGGTGGACTCATGGGAGAATATTCTTCAGAACCATTGCACCAAATGAGGCCCTTCCTCTGGAGACAAAATTTAACTTGTAATGAGCGATAAAGGTATGATGGTTTGCCCAAGTGGCTGCTGTGCAAATATCATCCAAGGAGGTATTTTTTGAAAGACCGTAGATGTGGCCGTAGCCCTGGTAGAATAAGCCTGAATGGGCTTGTCAAGCTTCACATCTTTTGAAGTGTAAATAAAGGAAATACAACTAAAACGCCATTTTAATAAGGTGACTTTGGAAACTGGTAGGCCTTTCCTAGGGCCTGGAAATGCAATAAACAATTGGTTTGTTTTCGGAAACTCCTTAGTTCTATATAAACAGAAATGCAACTGTCTATGAACATCCAAAAAATGTAGTAAATATTCACCCTTAATCAAATCAGGAGAGAAAACAGGCAAATGTATACATAGCCTGATTAATATTTGCTTGAGAAACAACTTTGGGCAAAAAAGAGGGGTTGGTACGCAAAGACACTCAGTCTTTATGAAAAACCAAACAAGAAGGCTGGTAAGATTAGAGTATGAATTTCTGATATCCGTCTTGCCAATGTGACAGCCACCAAAAAGAGTTTTCCTCGAAAGGAACTTAATATCACAAGATGCTGCAGGTTCGAAGGATAGCTCAGCAATCAAGCGCAGAACCATACTTAGATCCCATGCAGGAGAGGGATCCTTGTGGGGAGGGTTTAACAACACGGTCCTTTTCAAAAAGGCTTTGCAAAGTTTGTGGGATAGACAACTTATCTTTAACTTCCCAATGTGAAAATTTGAAATGGCTAAGTGAACTTTGACAGTAGATGCCTCAGCTCCGTTAGTGAAAAGGTGAGCCAAAAACCCCAGAATTAAGTGAATGGCAGCTGCGATGGGATCCATATTTTATGTTTTTGTGCCCAGCTCACAAACCTCTTCCATATACTCCTACATAGTTTTTGAGTGGATGACTTATGGGAGGATATTAGAATACGATGGACTGCGGAGGACAGCATAAGTTGCCTGGGAATCAATGGAACTGGAGGAACCAAGCTGTCAGCTTCTGGTTTTGAAGCATTCCTGTTGGGTATAACAGTAGGTCCAGAAACTGTACCAGAATCCAGGGCTTCTTTAATAGAACAGGCCAGAGGAAGGAAAAGTACACTTCAACCTGCTGTCTTTCTGAAGGAATTTGGGAATCAACGGAATGGGGAGAAAGGCATACAATAGTCCTGGAGGCCAATCATGTATTAGAGTGGGGGGGGGGGGGATTAGGGCAAAGAAGCTGCTGCATTTGTTGTTTAGGGAAGAGGCAAACAGATCACAGCAAGACTGGCCCCACGTGTGGAAAATGTTCTCCATGGGTCTATATCACATCATCGAAGTTGGATAAGTTCGAACGATGTAATATTGAACCCAAAAGTCCAAAATGCAAAAACAGCGAAGCCACAGCACATCGATTTTTTCCCCAGGGAAAGAAATCGGTGGGCCATTTTCGGGGCTTTCTATTTCCTCCACTGTGGTGTGATCTCAGAGTTTGTATATTTAAGTAGGGGGTGTGTGGGGACGAAGCCCCCTGCTTTAGTTTTAGTTTAAGATTTTTTTTTTTTTTTTTTGTTAGGGAACAGCGTTTTTTTTTTCCCTGGAAAAAAAATTGCTGTTCTGTCTGTTCGTTATTGTGCGGGTTTGGTCTTTTGGGTTCAATATTACATTGCTCAAACTTATACAAGTTCGACGATGTGATACAGACCTGTTCACCGCTATGTTCTGATTGAGGGACCACTTGTGAGGCATTAGGATGGCTCTGCTCAACTTGTCGGCTATGATGCTGGACCTTCTTGGAATGTGCACTACTATCAAAAACTGCTTGGATGAGATTACCCATTGCCACACTCTGAGCACGTCTCTACATAGAGAGTAGGATCTGGTCCCTCCATGTTTGTTTATATACCATACTACCAACATGTTGTCTGACTGAATTGCTACCCTAACCAGAGGAAGAACAGTCTGAAATGCTTGCAATGCTAGAAGCACCGCCCTCATCTCCATGTTTATGTGGAGCTTGGCCTCGTCTGTGGACCAGGTACCTTGGGCAGTCTTCCCCAGGTAATGCTCCCCCCAATCTGGAAAGCATCCATGGTTATCACAACTCATGGTTGAGGGAAAATGAACAGTAGACCCTGAGTCACCTGTTCTGAGCAAATCCACCATGAGAGATCCTTTTGCATATGTTAGTTATGAGAATCTGATGAGACATTGCTGACGAATTACTGAGCACTGACAAGCCAGGAGCCACTGCAGAATTTGCATGTAACACCTGGCAAGGAGGACTAACACAATCGCCACAGATCCTAAGGCTTGTAGAACATGACGTGCTGGCACCTTTTTGTTTCTGATTAACCTTGAAGTTTGTCTTCTGACTAAGACCCTGGAAGGAAGACATTTGGCAATCATCTGCTTGGTGTCCAACAAAGCTCTTATAAACTCTAATGTTTCAGTGGGCTCCAGATGAGATTTTTGGTGATTCATGGCTATGCCTACCTCTGAACAAAGATGAAGAACATAGTGTCTTGCATGAACAAGCAGATGCCTGGTCGGGGCGAATATCAGCTAGTCATCTAAATAAGGTAACACCCAGAATCCTTGTCATCTCAGGTGAGCCACAACCTCTGCCATGCATTTGAACACTCTGGGAGTGGTGGTGAGACCAAAGGTCAGTGCTCTGAACTAGTAATGACTGGCACTCAGCTGGAAACGTTGGTATCTTCTGCAGCATCTGTTCATTTTTATGTGGTAGTATGCATCCTACAGATCTACAGACCACATCCAATCACCCTGTTCTAGAAACAGAAGTATGGACTGTACCATGACCATTTGAAACTTGCAATGTCAAATTGACTTGTTCAATCTGCTGAGATCCAGATTTGGTCTCCAGTCCCCTGTTTTCTTTGGAACCAAAAGGAACTTTAAGTTCAGAACCCTCTCTGGTCTCATGGGACATCTTGGATGACTCTCTTTTCCAACAGTTTCTGAATTTGAGCGACTACTTGATCCCTTTGACTGGGTGGAACGTCTGTGATTTTCTTGATTGGAGGGGGCTGTTGGGAAAAGGGAGTTTGGTAACTCCTGGATATTATCGTCTGCACCTACATATTTGCAGTTATTTTTTGCCAGGCTCTCCGCTGCAGGGGTAGTCAATCACCAACTGCCTCCAGAGGTGGAGAATCTTGTCTCATTTCAGGAGCACTGGAAAGGCTTCCCGAAGAAAGATTTCTGGGAACCTTGGTTTTGCGGACCTCCTCTGCCTCGAAGGTGTCTTCTTCCATTATTGTTTCCCCCTGCCTCTGGGGGTAAACTCACCACGTGTGTCTTGATAGGACCCTTGAGATTTTTTGAACCACATTTTTCCGCTACCTCTCTGACCCTTGGGATAAGGTCTCTGAGGAGCCGAAAAACATATGCCCATGGGAGACAGGGTCTTACCTTCTTTTCTCACAACTGGACAGCGTATCCTTGACTTTGGGATCAGAAAGGGATGTATCGTCAAATGGGGCATTGATGAACAAAGATTTTAAAGGTTCCGCAAAATCGTAAAAGTGCATCCAGGCATGGCTCCTCATGAAGATACCGGAAACTGATGCTCTGCGCGTTCCTTCAGCTGCATGTGCTATGAGCCTCATGGACGAGTTCCTGCCGAATGTAGGGTGGCTAAATGAGAAGCTAATTTCTCTTTAGCTCCCTCAGCTACTGCTCCTTCAAGGGTATCTGAAAGCTTTTTGATTAGATCCCTTTGCAATCTGGTAAAATGAGAAAGGTAATTCAGTGACCATAATGCAAAGTTCGCTGATGAGAAGACACACTTCCCATATCTATCTATCATCCTGGAATCCTTATTAGGAGGATGGACAGCTGAACTCTCCTTAGAGAGTTCCTTCTTAGTCACTGCCGCCATGACCATGGCATCTACTGCAACCCCTTTTGCCCAGAAAGCCTTATCTGTGGGAGCGGTGATAATTTTATTTGGTCTCTGGGAACAGGCTCGATGCAATCTGGGGTATTCCATGTGAGATCAAACCTATGAGGTCATCAGTGGGCAAAGTCACCCAGGAGGTGGATGGGCAAGAACCAAAGGCAGCTAGGTACACTGACTCCTCAGGTGAAGGATTGCTGGACTGCCAGTCACCCCTCTGCTTTAGAAGCTCCAGAATCGCCCCAAAGGAAACATCTTCAAAGGGTGACCATGGGTATCCTTCACCCTTGTCGAGGTCAGTGTCTTCGGTGGCTGACTCCTCTGTGGTTTCCAAATGTTACCTCTTGCATAATCTCTTCCTAGGGACCTCATCAGTGGGGTAATCTCAGGAGGTATCAGAAGAGTTGGGGGTACCCAGATGGGTGTCCTGGTGCCTGTGGTGGCACAGTCCTTGTGGAACCTGGTGACAAGAAGAAGCAGGCCAGGTATCCTGGTGAGATAGTGGATTCAAGGGCCAGGTGATGTCTTAGATGCAGTAGCAGCTATTGCCCTCTCCAAGGCCCCAAAAGCAGACTGCTCCTAAATGGACAAGGACTCCGGCTCCAACAAGCCATGTTTCTAGGATGGGGTCCCCCCTCCAGTCCAGAAGACAGCCCGGCTGGGGTTGAAGCCGGAGCTGAGCTCACATTTGCAGAAGCCACAAGGTGCATCGAGTGCTCTGAAGACCTGTGAGTCGAGCGCATAATACAAGGTTTGCGAGATTCGCTACAGCTCCGAGAACTCTCCCACTCCAAGAAAGCCGATGGGCTCCAAGCAAAAGACTGATCTGAAGAAAGGGACATCTTCAGATCAGAAGTAACAGGCATGGAGCGAATCAGATCTGGTAGTTCCGAAGCCTGTCCTGAAGTTCGAGGAGGAGGAAGAAGGGAACTGCATGGTTCTGACTGGCCTGAAACCTTAAGGGTCAAGGTCAAGGGAGACATAGTGATACCCTGCACCCACAAAATCTTCTGCACCATCTGTTCCACATCTTCTTCAGTTAGACTCCTGGTTGAATGGGAGGACGAAGCAAAAGGGGATCTAAGTCTCAGTAGAAAGGGAGACGGTACCCTTGATGGAACCAGGTAACAGGATGGAGAGTACAGAGTCCTTGGTAATGTCAAAATCTGCTTCAAAGGATTGGATGTTGGATCCGACATCAAAAGATCCAATCCATCCTTACCAGATAGGATTGGAGCCAAAGAAGTCAGATCCAACAGATTAATTCTGGTTTAAGCACTTGGGCTTTCAGGCCAGTTATTTTACATTAAGAGGGTTCGTGGTCTGCACTCTTGTGGGAGGAGAGGCTGGACTCTGCCCTTCTGAGCTGGGAATTTCTGGTTAAAGGCTTATTGTGCATGCATATCTGAACTGCTTCTTACTGAAGTTGGTGCGCCTTGTTTGCTGTGGCATAGACTGGATTCGGGCCAGCTGGATCTAGCTTTGTTTGTGTAACTTGAGCACTAATCCAGGCATTCTCTAAAGTATTCAATTGTATTTATTACTGCTTGGTAATAACTTGATTAAAGTGTAGCTATCATTCTAAGTCTTTTGGATTAAGCACTTGGGCTTCAGACCAGTTGTTTTACATTAGGAAGGTTTGTGGCATGCACTGTGGTGGCAGGACAGGTAGCTTTCATCCTTCTAAGTTGGGAACTGCTGATTGAGAGCCCAGTGTCTGTTATTCTTAAAGTGTATTAGTTCTGGTTTAAGCACTTGGGCTTCATGCCAGTTATTTTACATGAAGAAGGTTTGTGGTCTGCACTCTTGTGGGAGAAGAGGCTGGACTCTGCCCTTCTGAGCTGGGAATTTCTGGTTAAAGGTTTATAGTGCCTGAATATTTGAACTGTATCTTACTGAAATTGGTACACCTTGTTTGCTGTAGCAGAGACTAGATCCAGGCCTGCTGAATCTAGCTTTGTTTATATGCTTGTTGTTCGTTTGCTTGTTATTTCCCTGGAACGCTAATTCCACCTAATACGCGTCTTCTCAGCACTTCTGTGGATCACTAGTGATATCTGCATTGCTTACTGTACTTATTTCCTTGTTTCACTTGAAAAAAAGTTACTGTTTGTCGTTTTTGCATTTAAGTTACCTGTAACACATTGCACTTAAGTTACCTGGCACTTGCTCACTAAAGCAATTATATAAGTCAGCACTAAAATTAAAAGCACTACACCCTCACTCCCCACTGGCCCTTGTTTTCAATTATTAAGGAATTCCCAATATTATTCTAGCATGTCCAAAGGTCAGTTGTCAATCTCCTCTCCAGTCCAGCTGGTGAATCTGGGAATCTTGAGGCAATGTTACAACTGCCTCATGTACACAGACAACCCTCTCCTCCTCCCAACAAATTCCAACACATGTGAGAGATGCAACCATATAGCCAAACTGGAGGCTAAGCTCTCTCAACTCAGTACTGGCATAACCAGTCAGGAGGAGAAGGAAACCACACTCACTACAATTCCAGTCTCACATAGACCTACCACGACAGCAAACCAAACACATAATCACACAATAACATACTCGGAGGCTCTAAATAAAGATCTGCCTAAGCAGCAGAGACCTCCAAAGCAGACACCCAAGCAGCCGCTACCCCAAAACAAAACACGTGCAACACATATCTCACAAAGCCAGTGTGCCGAACAGTCACAGCCCTTAAGACTAAACAACACACCTGATACACTTGCAATAGGTGACTCTATCGTCAGGCACACTGACGTCCCGCTCACCAGGCTGAACAAGGAGAGGGTCACGGTGAGCAGCCTGTCGGGTGCTAGGATCAGCCACATAACACAAACACTCAGGTCACTCCAAGGCAAGTACAAATATGACTCAGTCATTGTCCATGCTGGTGTGAATGACCTGAGACGTACCTCCCTGGACTACATGAAAAGAGACATAAAGGAGCTCTCTGAGCATGTAGCCCAGGCCGGTATGACCCTGACCTTGAGTAGCATCTTACCCTCACCAAGAATGATGCCACAATATGAAGACAAGATGATCAATTTCAACAATTGGCTTAAGTACTGGTGTCATTCAAAGGGGATCCAATGCCTGTCAGCTTGGGATGATATGCTCGACAAGCCACGATGCTTCGCTAGGGACGGCTTGCACCTGTCATCCCTGGGCTTTCAGATATTGGCAAAGGCTCTTGCTACCCCCATAGTGCCTTTTTAGGCAAGGCTCAAAGACAAACCCACCTCCATAGGTATCACAAGGGATAAGAAACTAAGAGTAATGCTACTCAATGCCAGAAGTCTAAACCTCAAGATGCACTTTTCAAACTCTCCTTAGCATGGAGAACATCGATATCTGTGCAGTAACAGAAACCTGGTTCAGGGTTCCCGAGAGCACCCCAGCACTACCAGGTTATACCTCATACCATGCTTTTCGGCCCCAAAACTTGGACCGAACCACAAAAGGAGGGGGTGTATCGATATTCATCAAAGATACCCACACCTCCAGGTTGGTGGCAAAGCACGAAGCATCAGAGACTATCCATGTGCAACTAACAGTGGGTAAAACTGCCTTCCAGTTTATAGCCTGCTACAGACCACCCTCCCAAACCCAGGAACCCCACTCGGCCTTCCTGAAAACACTGGAAAATAGGAAGGTCTCTCCAAACACCATTATATTGGGCGACTTCAACTACCCAAACATAGACTGGGAGCATTACTCTAGCTCCAACACCCTAGCCCAAAGGTTCCTAGAATTTATAAACTCAAATGCTATGGAATAACTTGTTACCACTCCCACAAGAGGGGAAAACATACTGGACCTGATCATCACCAACATGGGGACTCTATGCTCCAGACCAGAAGTGTATCCCTCACTGGTAAGATCAGACCATAAACTAATCTCACTGGATATTCACATCCCAACCCCACCCCCTGCCCAGAAAACTACAGTGAAAAACTTCTCTAAAGCAAATTTCACACTCCTCAAAACCGAGGTGGAATCCGGCCTGTGGAAAATACGGCCCAGACCGCAGAATCCTTTATAAATGCATTCTATGAACACCTTCAGGAATGCATGGATCATGCAATCCCAAATAAAACCAAGACCCAATCCTCCAAAGGCAGACGTCCTGTCTGGTGGACCCCAGCCATAAACAAACTATACAATAGAAGGAGGAAGCTACTAAATGATAGAGCAAAATCCCAAAAAGGGAAGGCATCACTGATCAGTATTAGCAAAAAACTATGGGCACTCATAAAATTGTCTAAGGCCAGCTTCGAGAGAAAAATTGCACAGGACACTAAGGATAATCACAAGGCTTTCTTTAGTTATGTTAGGAACCTGGGTGGTAATTCCCAGATATGCTCAGAATTAGTCCAAAATGACAAAAATACACTGAACCCACAGACATTGCCAACATCCTAGCTGACAAGTTCAGTGCAAACTCCCCACCAAAAGGGCAAATATCTATCCCAGCAGAGTGCTGCCCCTGACATCTCAGATGCTCAGGTAAGAGCCGCCTCTCCAAAGCAAAAACACAGCATCAATGGGACCAGACGGTGTCCCAGGCTGCACCCTACATGAACTCCAAGAAGAGCTAAACCCAAACATAAAACTACTGTTCAATCTCAGCCTTACTACAGGATATGTGCCCAAAGAGTGGCGTACAGCAACAGTGGTCCCTCTCCATAAAGGTGGTGCCTCAACAGATCCTGGAAACTATCGCCCCATAAGCCTGACTAGCTTGGTCTGCAAAGCTATGGAAAGGATCATCATGGACCTCATAAATAAAGATATTGGGGACCTACAGACACTGGATCCTACCCAGTTCGGCTTTGTTAAGGGCAGATCCTGCCTCTTAAACCTGGTTGATTTCTTTGAAACAGTCACCAAGGCCATTGACGAGGGAAGGTGGTCCACACAGCCTACCTGGACCTCGCAAAGCCTTCAATACAATACCCCACTCGGGCATTATAGATAAGCTCACCAGCTTAAATATAAACCCCTATGTCACTAGATGGATTGCAAACTGGCTCAAGGACAGAACCCACATGGTTAGAATTGCTGGAGCCATGTCAGACTCCAAACCAGTTACAAGTGGTGTCCCACAAGGCTCAGTCCTGGGACCTCTCTTGTTCTGTATATATTTCTCGAAGGTACAGGCCAACACGGAAGGACTGTGGCTGACCAAGTTCGCAGATGACTGCAAACTGGGCGCCATAATCGACTCTCCAGCTGACACAAGCATCCTCCAAAAGGGCCTCATAGAAACAGACAACTGGTGCCAGAGCCATGGCCTCAAGCTAAATGCCAAAAAGTGTATAGTCATCCCCTTTGGCAAAAACAAAGTGCCCACAAATTACAACATAGGTGGTAATCCATTAAGTACAGAAGAAGTAATTAGGGACCTAGGGACCCAAGTTGATAGCAATCTCTCATTTGACAAACACGTGGCCAACGTGGTTAGAAAAACATTTTATATAGCCCACCTAATCATGAAGGGATTCACATCTAGATCAGGGGAGGTCATCGTGCCTCTTTACTCATCCCTCATCAGGCCCATAATTGAGTACAATGCCCTTTTGGGATGTACCTTACCAGACACCTGCAGCAACTGGAAAGACCCCAAAAGTACCTCACCAAGAGGATCAAAGGGCTCAAACAGATGCCATATGCTGCCGGTTAAAGAAACTCCAGCTCTACTCAGTGGCATACCACCTGTTCAGAGGCGATCTGTGCCTGACTTATAAAGCCATGTCCAACCCGGAATTAATGGACATGCTGCACCTCAGAAAATCCAAATCCCATCGAGCTATGCTCGAGAGACTTGAACCTCAGCACTGAAATAAATAGGACATGCTGGAGGGACAGATTCATAACCTAGAGGCTCCCTTCACTCTGGAATAAAATCCCAGTCCAGGTTAGGCAGAGTCCCTCATTGACTCTATTCAAGAGGAATCTTGATGAGTGGATGGGAGATCGTAGGTTTACCCCGGGTATCACTCCTGTGTCACTGTTAGACAGAGGCACAGTATACTAACCTCGAAAAAGGGCATAGCAAAATAAATTTAAAATGGGTGGCGAAAGCCAAACACATTCTGGCTAGGCTTATAAATGCCCTAGGGCAGATAGCCTAGTATGAACCTATGAACCTATGAACCTAAGAAGTCGGAACAGAGATTTCTGATCGGATTCTAAACTCATTAGAAAGTACAGTTGTGTACACTTATCATAAATGTAGATGTTCGAGTGTATTCACTGTTGCAGTCTTCACTTGTATCCCTGCTGGGTAGCCCTCGGTCAACCCGAATACCAGTAAAACTTTTCCCCTGTGTTGGCTGCTGTCACCTGTGGGCTGACATCAGGTATTCAGTGGTATAAAGGAGAGCAGCCAGTGCCATTACATCAGTTTTTCTTGCCTCAACCTTTTGGAGCCCCTTGAAGGAAATGTTTTAAGGAACCTCTGATGGCCCAAGGCCACAAGAATGACAGTTAATCTCCAAAAATGGATAAGATTAAGGGGAAGGTGGGAGGGAAAATAGGACTGCAACAGTGAATACACTCAAACATCTACATTTATGGTAAGTGTACACAACTGTACTATGTTCTTTGTGTTTCACTGTTGCAGTCATCACTTGTGAGAGGATTCTCAAAGCTGAGGAAGGGGAGGATGCAAGTATGAAATTCCTGGGATTGAGCTAGCATGCCTTGCAGGACTGCAGATGCAAAGCCTGCCCGAGCCCTGGAGAACAGAGGCAGGTGGTAGTGTTTGGTGAGGGTGTGGACTGAGGTCCAAGTGACAGCTTCCTGAATGTCCCTGGTGGGTACTCCTCTAAGGAAGGCAGTGGAAGTAGAGGCTGCCCTAGTGGACTGTGATCTGATAGATTTAGGAGGAGCTTTTCGATGAAAAGTGTAGCAGAACTGTATGCAGTGAGATATCCATTTTGAAATGGTCTGTTTGGAGGTAGGCTTCCCCTCTTTCCCTGGGCCGAAGCCAACCAATAGTTGATCCATCTTCCTAATGGACTTTGTTCTGTCCAGGTAGTATCTTAACTGTCTGTGCACATCCAGTGTGTGCAGAATTCTCTTCCCTTTATTCTGAGGGTTTGGAAAAAAGGTGGTGAGATGTATAGCCTGGTTTAGGGTCACATCTGATATTACCTTTGGCATGAATACGGGATTAGTCCTGAGAGACACCCTGTCTGCATGGAATATAATGAAGGGTTCAGTGACCATGAGTGCTTGAAGTTCTGACACCCTCCTAGCTGAAGTAACAGCCAAGAGGAAGGCAGTCTTCCAGGAAAGGTGTTTTAGGTCTGCTGATGCAGCTGGTTTGAAGGGAGGCAATGTCAGTTTTTCTAAGACATAGTTCAGGTCCCATGCTGGACTGGGTGTTCTTCTAGGAAGCCTAATGTTAGATACACTTCTGAGGAATTGTTTAATTAAAGGGTGAGAAAAGACAGGCTGTTCAACATGAAAGTGTGCTGAAATGGCTGAAGAGTGGATTTTAATGGAGGAAAAGGAGGGGCCCTTGTTAAGTAGCTCCGCTAGGTAGTCCAGAATATGTGGAAGGGACATCTGGGAGCTGCTGATACCTTTTGACAGGCACCAGGAGTTGAATCTCTTCCATTTCTCTGAGTAAGATTTACTGGTGCTGGGCCTTCTGACTTCCTTAATAATGTCTAGGACCTGCTTGCTTAACTGTGGGTTATCACCAGTCCCTGGGGGATAAGCCATGCAGAAAGTTTGAGTGTGTGCAGGTTTGGATGCATAATCTCCCCTCTGGCTTGTGTCAGGTGGTCTGCAGTTAACTGCAGGGGCCTGTACGGCTCCTTGGTCAGGCTGAGCAGCAAGGGGTACCAATGTTGCCTGGGCCAATCTGGTGCTATAAGGATGGCTTTTGGTCCTTCCTGCCTTATTTTGAGCAGTACTCTTGGGAGTAAGGGGGGGGATGATGCATAAATGTAAAGATCAGTCCAGTGGAATGAGAGAGCATCCTCTTTCCAAGCTGGGGGTGGAACGCCCAGGTGCAGAATTTGTGCAGCTGATTGCTGTGTTGTGAGGCATAGAGGTCCACCTCTGGTGTCCCCCAGGCCTGGGTGATTTGGAGGAACGTTCTCTTTTGGAGTTTCCACTCGTGGTGGTCTCAGTAGTTTCTGCTTAAATGGTCTGCCAGGGTGTTGTTTACTCCTGGGATGTACTGGGCTATCAGGTGTAGGCTCATGGAGGAGGCTATCTGCTAGAGGCTCATAGCTAGTCAGCAGAGAGGGTAGGAGTGTGTACCCCCCCTGTTGTTGATGTACCACATGACTGTGGTATTGTCTGTTTTTATGAGGAGGACCCCTTGTTTTAGGTGGTCTTGGAAGGATGTGATAGCCTTGTGAAGGGCCATCATTTCCTTTAGGCTGATGTGCCAATGAAGGTGTCTGAGGTCCCAAGAGCCTTGGGTGCATTGAGTATCTAAATGAGTGCCCCAAGCTAGGTGTGAGGCATCTGTGGTGATAGTCTGGCCTTGTGGTAGGTAGGTGAAGGGAAGGCCCTTGCTCTGAGTGCGGGCCTCTGTCCACCAAAGAAACTCATTCATTATGCATGGAATGAGGTGGAGAGTGGTCTACATAGATTGAGAGTGTTGACACCAAAGGTTCTTTAGGTACCACTGGAGTTTTCTTATGTGCAGCCTGGCCAGGGAATCATCAGAATGCAGGATGACATGTAACCCAGTGCTTGCAAAATTTTCCTTGCTGTGAGTTTTTTTCTGAGAGCTAACTGGGAGAAGTAATTTGGCAGAAAGCATTATTTTTCCTGGTGACAGGAAGGCTGTTTGGGAGGCTGTGTCCGGGAGTGCGCCCAAGAAGGTGATCTGCCTGGAGGGGTTTAGGTTTGACTTTTTTCTATTGATAGTGAAGCCTAGGGAGGTTAGGGTGTTTGTACAAAGATCAGGTTCTGTAGTAACTTATCTTTGTTGTCTGCTTGGATTAGGCAGTCGTCCAAATAAGGGTAAATCTGGATGTTTTGTTGTCTGCAGAAGGCAACCACTGGGGCCAGGCATTTTGTGAAGATCCTGGCAGCTGTAGATAAGCTAAAGGGCAACGCAGAGAACTGAAAGTGTTGTGAACCTGCTCTGAAGCATAGGTATTTTCTGCAGGACTCCCTTATGGGTATATGAAGGTAGGCATCCTTTAACTCTAGAGTGGCTAGCCATGCACTTTTGCCCAGTATTGGTAAAAGTTTTTGAAGAGTTAGCATTTTGAATTTTGAGACCTCTGGGAAGGTGTTTAGAGTAGATGGGTCGCCAAGTGCCTTCTTTTCGGGTCTATATTACATGAACGAGCAATCAAAATGTCGAGTACAACATGCTCAACATACTTTGATCATGTCACTGAAACCCAAAAACACTGAAAAAAACAAAATCGACGGATTTTGTTTGTCCCACTCCAAACATACAACACACACATGCAACCAATTCATACAAACCCCTACACACTCACATCACTAAAACACCAAAACACCTACACAAACACAGATACTTTTAAAACAAAATGGGGGGCTTTGCCACCCACATCCTCCGATGTGGGGGGGCTGTGCCCCCCACACACCCCCCTAACTAAATATGCCAACTTCGAGATCGTTGTACATTGGGGAAAGGGCCATTTTCCAGTATTCATGCAAGCAATTACCGAGAAATTGCCCTTTTCCCAATATACAGCGATCTCAGAGTTGGTATATTAAATAAAGCAGCCTCTTATGAAGCCATTCCTGACAGTGAAGCGTGTTTACGTCACACACTACACTCACCAGGAAGGCCGACCAAAACATTTCGGAATTCCAAATTTCAACATTTGGAAGTTCCGATTACATGAACAGTCGACCAAAGTATGTTGAGTATCTTGTACTTGACATTTTGATCGCTCGTTCATGTAATATAGACCCTTCTTTTTTTGGCACTAGGAAGAGTCTGGAGTAAAAACCTTTTCCTGCTTTCTCCTGTGGTACAGGCTCCACTGCCCCTTGAGCATGGAGTATGTGCACTTGTTTTAATGCTTCTGCCCACTGATATGGAGGTATATTTGGGTAACCTGTTAAGGTTGGGACTTGTTGGAAGGTAAATTTGTAGCCCTGAAAAATGATTTTTAATACCCATTGGTCCTTTGTTACAGACAGCCAATTTTGTTTGTAACGGGATAGCCTTCTTCCTAACCTCTGATGGGAGGGGGAGTGGGAGTCATTGCAAGTTCTTAGAGTAGTGAGTGGACTTAGAACTCTCTGCTGTAGGAGTGGTGGAAGGCCACTGCTTAGTTCTTCGCTGGCCTTGGTTTTGTGGTCTAACTAGTTTGTCCCTGCGAGGCCTCCCTTAAACTGTCTACTGGGGGCTGGGAAAGACCAGTGCTTAGAGGGAAAGTGTCTGCTGAATCTGGGAGGTTGAACTTGGAGGAAGTCTTTTACTGTTTGCATAGATTTAGCTTTATCCTCCATCTTTTTCATGACCTCCTCTGCTTTTGATCCAAACTAGCGGTCTTTATCCAGGGGGCATCAAGTAGTTTTGATTTTACATGATCACGCAGTGGCTGTTCTTTTAGCCATGCGTGCCTCCTGATGACTGAAAGTGTCACATCTGCCCTATTTGAGGCTTCTAGGGCATCGAATCCACAGTGCAGGGAGTGTTTAGCTACTTGAGAAGTAGAGTGCAGAAGATCTGCTAACTCTTTGGAAGTATTAGTGTCAGGTAAAGATGAAATGTTTTGTTTAATAAGTTCCAAGGTGTGCTATTGATATTTTAGCATATGGAACTGGCAGTTAAGAGCTCTAATAGCTGAGGTTGTGGAAGTGTACACTTTCTTACCCTATCTGCCCAGAGCTCTTGAGCCCTTGTCAGAGGGAACTGGGTTTTTAGATGAACTAGCCTTGGCCCCTATGGGCCCCTATGTGATGACCTCTGGGGCTGCTACAGGGTTTTTAAACAAGTACTTAAATGAATCAGGCATCCTGTAGTACCTGTCAGGTTTTCTAGAAGCAGAGGGTAGGGCATCAGGGGTGAGGCTAGACTCATTGAAAACATCATCCACCATGTCCAGAATAGGAGGGATGGCCAGAGGTCTGTGCTGAAGAAGAGCTAGAAACTCTCTTAGTCTTTTTTTAGACTGATGATAATCTTGGGCTTCCCAGTGGAAATGCTCTCTGACAGTGTGCACAGTTTCCCAAATGAAAGATCCTCAGGGAGGAGGCAGAAGGAATGGATTCCTCTGCATCAGAATCCTTAAAGGAGGTGAGAGGTTATTGTTCCTCATCTGAATCAAGGTAGTCTGAAATTTCAGAATTCGGTTCTGTGTGAACTTCAGGGGAAGTATCCCTTTTTCTTTTAGAAGGAGTGGTATGGCTAACCCTAATGAAGGTGATGAGGTCCTCCGCCATTTTCAGTAACTGTGTTTGAGGCAGCGGAAGAGGAGTAAGATGATGACTAGACACTGTTTTCTTTGGGGTGGTCTTGCTTTTAGACCTTAGTAAATCCATTTGTCATTGGGATGCGGTAGTTAGAGGCAAAGACATTGTTTTTTGCCTTGAATCGGTTGTGCGAAGAACCGCCTCAGAAGCCGGAGCCTGCGTAGTGGCTCCAGACACAATCAAAGCAGAGACAACTGAGAGATTGGATGATGAAGCATTCCCCGGCAGCATACCAGACTCCGAAAGGGTCTCGGTAGAGGCCTGCAAAGGAAACGAGTCAGGCATCAGGGGCTGCAAATTCGCCTCACTGAATTCCTGAGAACTGACGACTAGCTTCTGGGATGGGTTGTCTGAAGGCTTAAGTTTGTGTGGCCTGTCCCTTTCTTTATCTTTTCGTTTTTTGGGGGGAATGTCCACAGACTGCTGACCAATGGATGCCATTTTGTAATGCGAGGAACTACTTTGGAAATGCCTGGCTACAAGTTCAGCTCTGCAGCAAATAGTCCTTGAATTGAAAAGTGCACAGAACCAACAACGGGGGATGCCGTGGTCTAGACCTAGACAAGTAACGCACAAGGTATGGAAGTCTCAGTGTGGTATTTGTTTTCCACAGCAGAGACAGTTATTGACTTTTTCGGACATTGGTTAGCGCAAGAAAATGGTCCCCAATGGGGTACTTAGCTTTAGTCGTTTTCAGATTCAACTTCCACTCTGGCAACGAGCGACCAGCACACATGCAAACTGCTTTTGCTTCGGGCTCCACGGCAAGAAAGACTGATGTAATGGTGCCAGCTGCTCTCCTTTATACCACTGATGACCTGACATCAGTCCACAGGTGACAGCAGCTGGCGCAGGGGAAAAGCTTAACTCTGGTATTCGGGCCGACCAAGGGCTACCCAGCAGGGATAACCCACAATTGATGACTGCAACAGTGAAACATAAAGAACATCTTGAAGATTTCAAAGTTTTTGGTTTCGGATCCGAGACATCTGTCAGCACCGAAGAGGGTCTCTTAATTTTTCCAGGGACCTAGAGGACAAAAAAGAAGCTGGGCTTGAATAAGCTGATTTCATTTTAGATGCTGACTCTGATTTCTCTTTACCTCCAGAAATAGCCTCTCCAAAATTTGAAGGCAACATACTCCTTAGAATGAGCTTGTTTTTATGCTCAACTAAAGCTCTGTGATTAAAAGAGTGGCATACAGCACAATCCTCTTGTAAGTGAAGGGGCCCAAGGTAGTATACACATAAAGAGTGCAAGTCGCTGACTGGGATTTTATGCCTGCACTTAGAACACTTTTTGAAACCGTCCGGTTCCTCTTGTTTCTCTGCCATAATGAAAGGAGGAAGGCAGAGAGATCAATCAAAACAAATGCACACACACACACTCAGAGAAAAAGGTGAACAGCAGAAAGATTTTTTTTGTACAGAAGGGGGAAAAAGAAACTACTAATGAAAGTAGTTGAAGAGTTACCTTAACGGTAAAGGGGAAAAGGGGAGTAACCTATAAAAAAAAAAGTTCCTGGTTACTGGCAGGAAAGAGGGGGAGAAGGGAAGTAACCTAAATAAAAACACAGTTAATTTTAAGAAAAGGCCTCTAAACTACAAGAAAAATAGAGCAAGAGGTAAATTACAGTCAAAAACAATAAAATAAGGATTAGAGAAAAATGTTTAGAAATATACAACCTGACATCAAAAGCTAGCTGATTGGGCCATGTCTTCACAAAGTGGCAAATGAGATCTGAGGTAATGGAGAGAGATATGTTGTGGGTAAGGGAAGGTATTCCAAGAGCTTTTTGATTGCCATGAGGTTGCTAATGGCCAAGTTGGATCCTATGGATCGGACCTGGACCCTGTATGTGAAGATGAGATGAAAAATTGACAATATCAGGTGTAATGTTTACACAAACATAACACAACTGCCCCAGTCCCTAAAATAATTTATAAAATGACTAGTAATAAAAATTAGAATAAATTTCAATAAAACTAATGTGTACATTAAAACTAGTAAAGAGAACTACACATAGATGTCACATGACAATCCTGAAAACATCAAAAAACCTAAAATTAATCAAATAGTTCTTTTAAATAAACTGATATTTTAGTCAAAGAAACTGATGTGGATGTTTTGGCTTATCTGCTTGGCAAAGGAGTAACACGAGTCAACAAATGATCCTCAAAAATCCAAAAGAGGAGCACTATTCAGTGGCAGAAAGCTCTGAAGGGCTTGGTGCCCAGATGTCTGATTTTCTCCCTACCTAGTTCAAGCTATCAATAGTCTGGGTAACTGGAACATATCTTTAAGCTTTGGAAGCTGGTCAGCTATTACAACCTATGCAGGATATAACCCATGTAAAGGCCAACAATGGGATTCTATTATTAAATGCTCAAAATATCTGTTCTTTTTCTCCCTATTTATTGTCCCTGCTATAAACAACAACACAGGATTTAAAATACTTTAAATTGACTGTTTCACTCCACTAGAACAGTACCTTACTATACTGTGGTGGTTTCATTTTCAAAAAACTTTTATCTCGCCCTGAAAGTCTCCAATTCGTTGAGGTCATCAAGGCCACTGAATACAGGCAGTTTTCTGGCCAATTCCCTCCCCAAACTAACATCATCATCATGACTGTCCTAAAAACCCACCCATGCTGTGATGTCACAGCTCCCTGGTCCTTCCCCTACCCATACAGAAAGTAAAGGCTAGAACAAGGAAACAGTACACGAGTCAAGTCTCTCCTGCTGTGAGCTGTCAATCACAGCAGGTAACAGCTCACATTACCCTTAGCATTTTGACAGCTAGGGAAGTTAGTTGTGAAGGGGGATGGGAGATGAGTCAAACTAGTACAATTCAGGCATCACAAAAAAATACAGTTTAGCCATTCTAAAAAGAAGCAGCAGTAAAACACACTTTGAAAGTCTGTTCTGTGGCATTTGCAGTGTTTGTGTTTTAAGTAGTCACTGAACGGCATGAACTGTTACTTACACTGCTGTCTTTCAGTCAGTTTTATGCATGTAAAATCAATGCAGGCAGAAGCTTCAGGAAGAAAGATGCCTGCATAATGTAACTTTTTATAGACCAGCACTGCATTGTGGGATACCTAGAGGCAGACTAAACAATCAGAATTACTTCCAGATGCCAGACCCCGTGTGGTCAGACTCAGAAATTATGTTTGAAAATATTTAAAACATGTAAATAGTAGTCCTAATGTGGTGTTAAAATGTAGGAAACACCAAACCATGATGAAATAAACATGCTTTTTGAGTCTATGGGTGTGGTTCTCCTTTAACTTAGGCTGCTGCAGCAGTGATCAAATAATGAACATCTACGGAAGTACATATTGCAGTTTTACAAACAATGATAATATAGACACTTAGTGAATTTTTAAATGGAAAATACTTGATTTCACAGATAAGATTAGTACCATATACCAATGCAAAATTATGCCTCGGTGTTTATAGTTGTTAATATTACAGAAAACATTCTGCTTTGTTTTTAAGGGACTGAAGTAAAAGGAAGAAACATGCTACTTTGCATCTAAGGGCTCGTATGTAGGCAAAATGGACCATTAATTTTGGATAATAGGATTGTAAGGAGGTTACTAGGCTATTATTTGTTGCACATATAACTGAAAGCAAAACTAATAGTGAGCACACTCAGTAATGGTGGTCATATAATACATTCATATGTGTTGCACTTGCTAACTCAAAGAGAATATACTAAGACTTTATAAGACATTCCAACTAGGGTACATGGGCACCGAGACTACTGCAGGATCATAGGAAGTGAGCAGGCTAATAGCCCCAGAGCCCTTATTAACCTAGCCAAGTTCAACCTGTGTTCCGAAGTGTCTGGTTCAAGCAGACACTACAATCAGCACCTAACTGCCTTTGTCCAAGAAGGACAAAGGTGGAACCCCCAAAGTGAATTTCCAGTTGCCAGTCCAGTCAACCAAACTGCGCTTAAATAGAGCCAACGAGGGACTTTGTTTAGCATGAATAGGAAGCTTGTTCCAAAGGTGGGGCAACCTCTGTGAGACAAATAGGTCTCTCCAGCAAGTACTGTTGATGTCACATACCAGGTTAAGGTCCTTTGAGCGAGTGACCTGTGTGCCATTTGACTTGTGAATGTGCAGCATTTCCATTAAAGCTGGGTCAGAGATTGCTCTATATACAAGGCATAGGTCACCTCTAAGCAGTCTGTATGACAAAGGGTAAAGTGGCAATGATTTCAGTCTGTCTGCATAAGATAGATCTTGAAGACCCTGAATTTTCTTTGCAAGGAACCTCTGTGGTGTCTCCAATTGGTGCAGGTGCTTGGAAAGGAACACACCAAAGGGATCATTGTACTTTTATTACTGGTCTGATGAGGAAAGAGTACAGGGGGGTTATAACCTCTTTTTTCACAGAGACAATGCCCTTACTTAGGACATAAGCAATATAAAATACCCTTCTTATCACTGTGGAGATATGGTGACTGAAGGTAAGGTTGCTGTCAACCTGTGTGCCCAGATCTCTCACCACTGACTGTGTGCTAAGGGTATTGCTATTGATATGGTAGTTTGCCGGAACATCACCCTTGCCAAAGGGGATGAAATACATTTTTTTTGAATTAAGTTTAAGACCATGACTTTGGCACCAGTCAGTCTGCATAAGACCTTCTTGCAGAATGTTGACATTGCTAGAGATTTCAATGATCACTCCCAGTTTGCAGTCATCAGCAAACTTTATCAGCCACAGTCCTACAGTTTTAGCCTGTACTTTGGAGAAGTAGATTTCAAACAGTACGGGTCCCAGAACTGATCCCTGTGGAACACCACTGGTTATGGGTCTGCTGGAGAATTCTATCAGTAAGCCAGTTTGCGACCCACCTGACAATATATGGGTTGATATCCGGCTGGTGAGTTTATCAATGATGCCTGAGTGGGGGATTGTGTCAAAGGCCTTGGCTACATCTAGGTAAGTTGTATGCACAGATTTTCCCTCATCTAGGGCTTTGTTGACTGTCTCAAAGAAATGCACCAAGTTTAACAGGCATGATCTCCCCTTGACAAAGTCAAACTGGGTGGGGTTGAGCATTTAGAGATTTCCTATATCTTTGTTAATAAGGGTCCATGATGATTCTTTCCATGACCCTGCAGATAAGGCTGGTCAGGCTAATGGGTCTATAGTTCCCGGGGTCCGTGGATGCATCCCCTATGTGCAAAGGGATGATGGTAGCTGTTTTCTATTCTCCTGGGACGAAGCCAGTGCTTAGGCTGTGATTGAAAAGCGTGCTCAACGGTGATGTTACTTCCTGTTTTAACCCATGCAGAGTACAGCCCGGGATGCTGTCTGGTCCCATACAGGCTGTGTTTTTTGGTCTTGGAGAGGGCATTTAAGACCTGCTCTTCGGAGATATTAGGTGGGGGATAGGTGTTAGGGATGCTTTGTGGTATATGTGGCAGGCACAGGGGAGTGAAGTTTTCACTGAACCTGTTAGTCAGCAGGTTTTAATATATCCACAGGTTCTATATATGTAGTACCATTAACTACGAGTTCAGTGCAAATCTGGGCCTTACCTTTGAGGTTATGGATGCAACTAAAGAACGCCTTGTGGTTATCTTTAGTTAGGGAAGCTAATTTTGATTTGTAGTGAGCTTTGGAGGACTTCACTAGGAGTCTTATTTACTTGTTTAAGTTAAGGAGGGAGTGTTTCCAGTTCTGAGACCATTCCTTCCTACTCTTAGACAGCAATTTCTTTCTCCTACTGTATAGCTTATTAATGGCAGTTGTCCACCAGGCAGGTTTGTTTTTCCTTGAAGATCTTGCTTTGGTTCCATCAGGTACGGCAGAGTGAATACAATTCTGCAGGTGCTTGTATAAAGCATTGGTATATAACTCAGCACAGGTGTCTATTCCATCAGTGGGGGGAGGGACTATGAAGCTATTTATGCCATCATGTAAGAGGCTGTAACTGGTCTTGGAGAAGTTTTTTAGTCTACCTGTCTTTTGTTATAGTTACTCCTAGCGAGACTGATTTTTGGTCAGATCTCACCAGGGATGGTCACACACATTGGGAGTGGTGCAGCAGTCCCCATGTTGGTGAACATCAGGTCCAGGAAGTCTGAGCCATTTGTTGGTGTGTCAACCAGCTGGTCCAGGGCACTGGAGTTAATGAAGTCCAAGAATCTTTGGGCAAGGGAGTTAGAAAATGTATAATTTACCCAGTCTATGTATGGGTAATTAAAGTTACCCCAAAACTAGGGTGTTTGGCTGCACCTTGATTGGCACAAGTAGATCCAAATAGGCTGAGCAGATGCCCTGATTCATGGAAGAGGTCCTATAGCTGACAATGACATGAAGATGGGTCTTACCTACAGTCAATTTCATCTGAAGTAATTCAAGGGAATTGTGTGGTTTAACCAATCTAGAGGTGTATTTATCTTTAATGGATACTGATACACTACCTCATTTAGTTCTCACACCTTCAGTTTGTGGTCAGAACACATGGAAGGAAATGTAACCTGGTATAGCTGGGGTGCTCTCTGCAGCCTTACACCAGGTCTTAGTGCCTGCACAAATTTCAGCCTCTATTAGGGGGAGGACTGCTTCCAGTGAGTGCAGTTTCTGGTGTAGACTCCTAGCATTCCTTTAGCAGCATAACCTTGAGGTTGTTTTTAGAGGGTATTTTTTCGTCAGGAATTTTGTTCTTGTGACGTTGTCGAAAAAAGGCACTATGGGGATGGCAAATGTTTTAGCCAGTAATCAAAATTCCAGGGGTGAAAGATGAAGATCATCTCTGACAAAGCATCGAGGTCTGTCGACTATGTCATCCCAGCCTGACAGATACTGGATCCCCTTTGAATGACACCAGAAACTAAGCCAATAAAGTCAATCATATTTTGTTTGTATGACCTAAGAACTTCATAAAACAATCAATTTTTGCACTGACTATGAATAAGTGTATTCAGGGTAGCACAGTGGCAGATTAGGTGATTAACAGTAGATAGTATGGTATGATTACAAGATTACTCTACACAGGTGCATATTTACCTTCTTACAGTGAAAGTTATTTTTCTGTAATTACAAAGAACTACAAAATGATACATTTTGAGACAAATTTACATCCATTCTTAACGATGGTTTTAGTTGTTGTTGTTTGTCTTTTGGCTTTTCCCAGTAAGGGGTCGTCACAGCGGAACTCTAATCCGCTAATGATTGGCAGTAGATTTTTATGAAACGCCAAGGTGCCAGCTCGACGCCCAACCTTCAACGAAGGCATGCCCATTTACGCACACGTCTTTCAAATGCTACCCAACCGTGGGGAGGACATGCAGACTTCACACAGAAGGCACTCCCAGGCCCAGCCGAGAATCGAACGGGAGAACCTCTTCCTGTGAGGTAACAACGCTACCGCCATACCACCATGACATCAATATGTTAAAATGATTTTCAAATCCCCTTAAGGGAGGTGTGTCAGGCAATTTTTACTAACTACAAGATAAAAAGAAATGATGGATATAAAACTACAAATGAGTAAAAATGGAAGCAAGTTTATTATTACAAGAACTAACATGCAAATGCATAGATTAGGCCTTGCCCCTTCTAGGTTCACTGCATTTTCTCATGAGTTTAGACCTGTTTAAGAATTTAAACACTGTTATGCGACCTACTAGCTGAAAAATTTGTAGTCTAGCAATGAGGGAATTCTTTTTCTGACCCCTTGCATTGACATTTACATCCCCGGCCTGTGATTTTCAGTGCATACATCAGTGCACACAGACTGGAAAGTATGAGCAGGGAGATAGCTAATAACAGATTCTACACATGACAAACTAGGAAGCAAATACAGAATGTGTGTAAAACAACATAATGACACATTTGTTTCTGAAAAGCAGCAACTGAAATTGGTTTAGAGAAAGATGATATTCTGTCAGCATTCTATTAATCAGCAAAAATACAAATTTATATAGTACTTAAATTCTTCTTCTTCTTTCGGCTTTTTCCCAGTTAGGGGTCGCCACAGCAGATCACCTGTCCGCTCATGATTGGCAGTGGAGTTTTACAGTGTTGAGTTGCCAGCCCGGCGCCCAACCTTCCACAGAAGGCACACACACGCACTTACTCACGCCTAGGGCTAATTTAGAGTATCTATTCCACCTACAGCATGTCTTTGGGATGTGGGAGGAAACCGGAGCACCCGGAGGAAACCCATGTGACCACATGGAGGACATGCAGACTCCGCACAGAAGGCACCCCAGCCGAAGATCGAACCGGAGAACCTCTTGCTGTGAGGTGGCAATGCTAACCGCTGCACCATCGTGGCCGCCCTTATATAGTACTTCAATATTTCAAAAAAAAAAATCTTTTTTTGTTTATGATTTAGCATAAGTAGAAAGAGCCACTGTAAATCAATATATAAAATTCAGTCTCACTTGGTTGGCAAGGAAGTCAGGACTTACTATATAAAACAAAGGGTTACGATAGCTGAACGTGAAAAGTATTTACAGTTCTGTTCTAGCCACTCCTATAGGTTTACAGCTACAGAATTATTTTGCATTTTTATTGATAATTGGGACTGCATTTTATTTGTTTCTTTTGATATTTGCTGCACTTAAAAACTGTACTATTCTACTTCTGGTTTAAATACTTATTACAGTATATCAGTCAGTTAGGGCTGTTGTACCTAGATTGTGTGGTTTTCTTACACTTAAGCTCTAAACCAGCCATTTTACATTAAGAAGGTTCTTCTGCACTCTTGTGGCAGAAGTGTGCTGATCCAAACCTATCTAAGTTTCTTTCTTGTTTGTTGGTTAGCTTAAAACCTGTTTCTTTTTGCCTGTATATAAGCCTCACTTTTGTGCTAGGCTACTCTCTGCGCAGCAGTGGTTAGCAGTGCACTGCAGACACACAAATGCTTTGAAGACAATACTTCCTTAAAATAACTATCAGTGAAACCATACCCAGCCTCTTGCTACTCTAGGAGGAACTAAGTTGCAAACTGAGCAGCATTGCTCTGTTGGTTAATCTTAGACTACACAAAATATAGTTCTCACTCATAGTCTCTGTGCTAGCAGCACAGTCCAGTCTTATTAACCCATTCGGTTTCCTGATAAAACCCACAGTAAAAACTTGATATCATGGATAGAAAGTTTCCTACCTTCTCTGTAGCCAGCCTATTGAACATGGGCATCCTGAAGCAATGTAGCAATTGTGTTATGTATACTGACAACCACTTAATCCTGAAACAAAGAAATACTACATGTGTGAGATGTAGTGATACTACAGAAATGCAGGCAAGACTCTCACATACAGACAAATTGAATGTCAAACAGGTTGTCAGCACACACATCACTTCCCACACTAAATAAGGATTTGACGCATAAATCTGCATACCAGGAGGTACTCAATAGTAATCTACCAAAAACTCAGAGGCTTCCCAAATGCTGAAACCATATATATATATATATATATATATATATATATATATATATATATATATATATATATAGATATAGATATAGATATAGATATATACATATATATATATATATATATATATATGTACACACACACACACACAAACACACACACACACACACACACACACACACACACACACACACAAAACGCAAACAAAAACCACAACAGTGTCTTAACAAACAAGCTCACATGGCAAAACATCACAAAATCTAACATATTGGTTATAGGTGACTCCATACTCAGACACATGGATGTCCCCCTCACCAGATGGGATAAAGAAAATGTTACGGTTAGCTACCTGTCAGGTGCCAGGATATGTCAGATCACATGGGCACTCAAGTCACTCAGCCACAAGTAACAGTATGACTCAGTCATAGTCCATGTAGGTGTAAATGACCTGAGACATACCTCCCTGGACTGTATGAAGAGAGACATGATTGAGCTCTCAGATTAGGTGTCACAAGCACTTATGAGCCTAGCCTTGAACAGCATTCTACCTTCACCAAAGATGACGCCACAATACACACAAAAATGAACTGACTAACAACTGGCTGAACTTCTGGTGTCAGTCCAAGGGCATCTGATATTTGTCAGCCTGGGAGGACATGATAGACAAGCCACACTGTTTTGGCAGAGATGGCCGCACCTGTCTTCTCTAGGATTTCAGACACTGGCAAAGGCTTTAGCCACTCCTATAGTGCCTTTTTTAGGCAGTGTCAAAGCAACCAATCTCCCAACGTAACAAAATCTTCTCTTGATAAGATCAAGGTACTGTTACTCAATGCTAGGAATCTAAACATGAAACTACATTCCCTAGAAACACTCCTCACCTTGGAAAATGCTGATGTCTGTGCAGTCACTTAAACATGATTCAAAGCCGCAGAAAGCACCTTGACTGTGCAAGGTTATAATGGCTTCCATACGTTCAGACCACCAACTAAGCAAGAAACAACCAAAGCAGGAGGCATATCCATCTTCATAAAGGATAAATACAACTCAAGACTGGTGAAACATTACGATTCTCTCGAGCTACTCCATGTCTAACTAACCAAAGGCAAATTTCCCTACCACGTCATCACTAGCTATAGGTCTCCCCCACCATGAAGTAGAAAAAACAAACTGCATACCTGGACGTACTGGAGTCACTCCCCATGCAGCCCAACACCTTACTCATAGTTGATTTTAACTATCCTACCATTTACTGGGGAACATGCATAACCACTAACATGCAATCTCAGACATTCTTGGACTTGTCAGTGCAAATGCACTGGAACAGCTCATAAGAACACCCACTAGAGACTCAACTATCCTGGATATAGTACTCAATAACATGGGGGAGAACTACCCATCCCATACCCCCTCCCAGTGTAATGTCCTCTTTGGTAATACTGGACCACAAAAGAGTTTACTCTGAAATAAATATACGGCCAGATAAATCATCAAGCTCAAAAACATAAAATCATTTATCCATAACAAAGTATCTCCTATGAAGAGATGGCATAAGAAGTTTGAAAGCTCCCCAGAAACCATAAAAACACAGAATCCTATGCAGAGGTGTACACCACTACCCTATATAGCCACTTAAGCAGCTGAATAGAATTGGCAGTACCAGACCATATTAAACTTAGGTCTTGCTGGAAGAACAAGTCACCCTGGTGGACCCCTGACATACACAGGCTATACAAGAAAAAAGAAAGAAATTAATGTCCAAAAATATGCAAGAACAAGCTCAGCAGGAGAAGAAATCCCTCACCAGTCTAAACAAATAAGAGATCTGGTCAAGTCCTCAAATTTATGAAGCAAAAATAGCCTCCCTAGCCAAGTAAAATCACAAAGCATTTTTTAACTACATCCAAAATCTTAATGGGAATACTCAGCTATGCTCGGAGCTAGTTGTGGTTGGCACCACCCATACTCAACCGGAGGAAATGGCCAACCCACTAGCGGACAGATTTGGATCAAACTTCATTCCGTCCCCACTGGTCATTCCCTAAAGTATAACTGCCACCACTCCTCAGCCTATTATCTCAAGAGAGGAGGTCATCTCTGTGCTCCCTGAGGCTAAAAACACTGCATCAATGGGTCATGACAACATCCCAGGTTGCCTTTTAAATAACTCGAAACATGACCCAGCAGACTCACTTGGATTCCTATTTAACCACAGCCTCCAGACAGGCTATGTTCTGATAGAATGGAGGACAGCAACAGTCATACCTCTGCACAAAGGGGGATCATCAACTGACCCAGGGAACTACAGACCCATAAACCTGACTAGCCTCACCTGTAAAGCCATGGAAATAATCTTCGTGGACCTTATTAACAAGGACATAGGTAATCTCTAGACTCTGGACCCAATGCAGTTCAGATTCATTAAGGGTAGATCATGTCTGTTAAATCAGGTTGACGTCTATGGAAGGTCACCAAGGCTATAGATTGGGGAAAGACTGCATACCACATACCTTGACCAGGCCAAGGAATGTGACACAATTCCCCACTCAGGTATTATAAAGAAACCCTCTCAATTGGGCATAAACTCCTATGTCACCAAGTGGGTCACCAAATGCCTCACGGACAGTAAACATACTGTCAAAGTGGGTGAATTCACCTCTAGCAAGAGGCCAGTCACCAGCAGCATACCACAAGATTCCTGAACAGGGTCTCTCCTTTTTGGAATTTGTTTCTCAGAAGTCAAGGTAAATACAGATGACCTTTGACTGACCAAGTGTACAGATGACTGCAAATTTGGGGGAACCACTGACTCCCAAAACAATACTGATATACTGCAGAAAGGATTAACAAAGACAAATTGGTGCCAGAGCCATGGATTGAAACTAAATGCAAAAAATGCATACTTATTCCCTTTGGGAAAGCAAATCCCCCAGCTAATTACAATACAGACACCTTTGATGTGAATAAAAAGCTTGTTCCAGAGAAGGAGTAGTCTCTGAAAGGTGCATCTGTCTCTCAAAATTGATTTTTTTATGTCAGAAGCTAGGTTAAGATTCCTAGAATGAGTGACCCCACTTGTCTTTTGGATGGAGCAGTGGTGCAGCGGTAGCATTGTCACCTCACAGCAAGAGGTTCTCCAGTTCGATTCTCGGCTGGGGTGCCTTCTGTGCGGAGTCTGTATGTCCCCCTGCATTCGTGTGGGTTTGCTCCGGGTGCTCCGGTTTCCTCCCACGTTACAAAGACATGCATCTGCAGCATTTCTCCCCAGGCCTCCGCTGAAAATTGGCTCGTTCCAAGTCGGACTTTCCCAGTTAAAAAGAAGTTATGTCCTTACCATAACGTTCCATGTGGAGTGTTCATCTCGCCTTTGTTCTTACAAATGGGTGTCGGAGCCGATCCTCGGCTCCGAGTCGGCCGCTTAGCAAAGCTCTGCATCTAGGAGAAGCTCGAGACCAACCTACCTCCCACAATTCCCTCTGCCTCTACCTCAGATCTAGTTTGCAAAACAAAACCAGATCCAGCAATAACAAAGGTAATCAAGCATAAAAAGGATACATAAGTATACATACGGAGCAGTAACTAGCCCAAGCCAGTAGGAACAACAGAGAGACCACTAGTGGGAGACAAACAGACCAGACTTCTAAATCCGTATGTACATGCAGACCTGAGGGAGGGAGGGTGGGGATGTAAGAACAAATGCAGATGAACACTCCACATGGAACGTTATGGTAAGGACATAACTTCTTTATGTGAGAGTGTTCAATCTCGCCGCTTTGTTCTTACAAATGGGTAGCGTCCCTAGCTCCGTTACCCTGAGTGACTCACGGAAGAACGTTCCTGAGCACAGTGGAACCAAAAGATGCTCTATCCCTGGAAGTCCTATCAACTTTATAATGAGTGATGAATGTATGCGGTTTAGACCAAGTGGCGGCTGCACAAATAGTGTCCAATGGCAGATGAGCCGCATGAGCCAGAGATGTGGAAACTGACCTAGTAGAATGTCCCTTTGGTTTGGTGGGCAAATTCTGGTTTGAAGCAGAATACACGAAGGTTATACAATCAGTTAGCCATTTAGAAAGTGTGCGCTTCACCACTGCCATGCCCTTTTTGTTGTCCGCAAAGGCTATAAAAAGTTGGTCCGCTTTCCTATGGTCCTTAGTTCTATCCAGGTAGAATCTGAGTTGTCTATGAACATCCAATTTGTGTAACATATATTCCAGCTTGTTGGAGTGGTTCTTGAAAAATGTAGGAAGCTCAATGGACTGATTAATGTTGGCAACCGAACAAACCTTAGGGAGAAAGGAAGGGTTGGTGCGTAATGATACCCTGTCAGGGTGAAAAATTAAATATGGGTGCTTGATGGAAAGTGCCTGAAGTTCTGATACTGCCTGGCTGAAGTGATAGCTACTAGGAAAAGAGTCTTCCAGGACAAGAACTTTAAGGAACAGGAAGAAGCTGGTTCAAAGGGTGGTAAAATTAACTGGGATAAGAGTAAATTTAGATTCCAAGGAGCTGTAGGTAACCTGACTGTTGGTCTGAGATGAAAGGACCCTTTCATGAAGGCTTTACAAAGCCTATGAGCCATAATGGGAGCCTCATTTTCTCCTATGTGAAAGTTGGAAATAGCGGCCAACTGAACTTTTAAAGTGGCAGTAGAGGCTCCTTGGTGAAACAGAATGGACAGGAATTCCAAAATTTTGTTTAGGGGGGCTACTAAAGGATCCAAATGCTGTGTAGTCGCCCAGTGGACGAAACGTTTCCACTTACTGGTATAGATTTTAGTAGTGGAAGCCTTATGGGAGGCGCATCAGAATGTTCTGGACCGGAGATAGAAGGTCAGACCTGGCTAAGTAGGGAAGCGGGGCAGCCAGGCTGCTAACTTGAGGGATAGGAGCGAGGGGTGGGGAGCTCCTGACGAATGAGTCAGCAGATCTGGCACTGGGTCCAGAATCCAGGGCTCCTGCATTTGGTGGCTTGAAGAAAGGGAACCAGATCTGTCGAGGCCAGAATGGGGCAATGAGAATTATAGTCCTCTCCTGGTCCTTGGCTTTCTGAAGAAATTTCGGGATCAGTGGTATAGGGGGAAAGCGCACAGGAGACCCGGGGCCAATTGTGAATCAGAGCGTCCTGGGGACATCCCTGGAGGGGTAAAGGGCAAAGTAGCTTCTGCATTTGGTGTTCATTGGAGACGCAAACAGATCGCAGCAAGGCTGGCCCCATTTGCGGAAAATCCTTTCCCCACTTTCTGATTGAGGGACCACTGTGAGGTAACAGGATGGCTCTGCTCAACCTGTCCGCTATGACGCTGGATAACCCCGGGATGTGCGTTGTTATTAGAAAGCGACCCATGGACTCTGCCCATTGCCAAATTCTCATGGCCTCTCTGCACAACTGGTAAGACCTGGTTCCTCCCTGTTTGTTTATGTACCAGACTACGGACATGTTGTCCGTCTGTACTGCAATAGTCCCTAGAGGTAGAAGGGGAGAAGTGTTGCAACGCCAAACACTGCCCCTCATCTCTAGAACATTTATGTGCAGGTTGTACTCTAAGCTGGACCATTCGCCTTGGACTGTCTTTCCCTGAAAGATGCCCCCCCACCCTATCACGGCAGCGTCCGCGGTCACCGTGGGTCATGGGTTGGGTAACACAAACTGTCGGCCGCTGATGAGGTTGTGATCCTGTAACCACCAAGACAGGTGTGCTTTGCAGGAATCTGTTATGTGAATCTTGTGTGTTAGCGGTAACTGCTGGAACGACCACTGTGTGAACAGCAGCCATTGGAGAATTCTCATGTGTAATCTCCCCATGGGGACTGCAATGAGGGAAGCTGACATGAGCCCTAAGACTTTTAGGACTAGTTTGGCTGGGGACTTCTTGGATAATAGTAGAAGAGATACGTGTTGTTGTAGGGAAGCTATCCTTGCGGAGGGTAGTTTTAGTAGCAAGGAATGGGTATCTAGATCTGCGCCTATAAATGAAATATGCTGTGAGGGCTGTAACGCAGATTTTTCGAAATTTATCGAAATCCCTAACAGAGCACAAAGGCTGATTGTGTAATCCCTGGTCTGAATCAGTTGACGCTCGGTGGTGGCGGTAAGGAGCCAGTCGCCTAGATATGGAAACACCGAATCCTAGGCGTCTCAAGTGAGACGCTACCACTGCCATGCATTTGGTGAAAACCCTGGGGGCTGAGGTTAGACCAAAGGGCAGGGCCCGAAACTGAAAGTGACTGGCTCCCAGCCCGGAAGCGCAGGTGATCTCTGGACACTCTGGCCATCTTGATGTGGTAGTAGGCGTCCCTGAGATCTATTGGGCACATCCAGTCGTCCTTCTGTAAAAACAGAAGGATCGATTGAAGCGTGACCATCCGGAACTTTTCTTTCTTCACAAATGTATTGAGATTGCTTAGGTGCAGAATTGGCCTCCAGTCCCCTGTCTTTTTTGGAACGAAAAAGAACCTTGAGTAAGTTCCGGATCCTCTTTGGTCCGCCGGGACTGGTTGGATGACTCTTTTTTCTAGCAGCTTTGAGATTTCTATCGCTGCTGGTTTTTGCAGATGGGGTGGTACATCTGGGAACCGTTTTTGTGGTAACGGGGGAAATACAAAGGGAATTTTGTAACCTCTGGTGATAATGCTTTTTACCCAATTGTCTGAAGTAAGGCTTTGCCAGGCCTGAGGGTATAAAGCTAAGCAACCCACGACTGCCTCCAGAGCAAGACAGTCGGGCCTCCTCTCAGGAGTGCTGGAAAGGCTTCCCAGGGATAGCATCCCTGTCACCTTGGTTTTTTTCTCATAGTCTCTGTGCTACAGTAAAAACTTGATATCATGGATAGAAAGTTTCCTACCTTCTCTGTAGCCAGCCTATTGAACATGGGCATCCTGAAGCAATGTAGCAATTGTGTTATGTATACTGACAACCACTTAATCCTGAAACAAACAAATACTACATGTGTGAGATGTAGTGATACTACAAAAATGCAGGCAAGACTCTCACATACAGACAAATTGAATGTCAAACAGGTTGTCAGCACACACATCACTTCCCACACTAAATAAGGATTTGACGCATAAATCTGCATACCAGGAGGTACTCAATAGTAACCTACCAAAAACTCAGTGGCTTCCCAAATGCTGAAACCATATATATATATATATATATATATATATATATATATATATATATATATATATATATATGTACACACACACACACACACACACACACACACACAAAACGCAAACAAAAACCACAACAGTGTCTTAACAAACAAGCTCACATGGCAAAACATCACAAAATCTAACATATTGGTTTTAGGTGACTCCATAGTCAGACACATGGATGTCCCCCTCACCAGATGGGATAAAGAAAATGTTACGGTTAGCTACCTGTCAGGTGCCAGGATATGTCAGATCACATGGGCACTCAAGTCACTCAGCCACAAGTAACAGTATGACTCGGTCATAGTCCATGTAGGTGTAAATGACCTGAGACATACCTCCCTGGACTGTATGAAGAGAGACATGATTGAGCTCTCAGATTAGGTGTCAAAAGCACTTATGAGCCTAGCCTTGAACAGCATTCTAACTTCACCAAAGATGACGCCACAATACACACAAAAATGAACTGACTAACAACTGGCTGAACTTCTGGTGTCAGTCCAAGGGCATCTGATATTTGTCAGCCTGGGAGGACATGATAGACAAGCCACACTGTTTTGGCAGAGATGGCCGCACCTGTCTTCTCTAGGATTTCGGACACTGGCAAAGGCTTTAGCCACTCCTATAGTGCCTTTTTTAGGCAGTGTCAGCAACCAATCTCCCAACGTAACAAAATCTTCTCTTGATAAGATCAAGGTACTGTTACTCAATGCTAGGAATCTAAACATGAAACTACATTCCCTAGAAACACTCCTCACCTTGGAAAATGCTGATGTCTGTGCAGTCACTTAAACATGATTCAAAGCCGCAGAAAGCACCTTGACTGTGCAAGGTTATAATGGCTTCCATACGTTCAGACCACCAACTAAGCAAGAAACAACCAAAGCAGGAGGCGTATCCATCTTCATAAAGGATAAATACAACTCAAGACTGGTGAAACATTACGATTCTCTCGAGCTACTCCATGTCTAACTAACCAAAGGCAAATTTCCCTACCACGTCATCACTAGCTATAGGTCTCCCCCACCATGAAGTAGAAAAAACAAACTGCATACCTGGACGTACTGGAGTCACTCCCCATGCAGCCCAACACCTTACTCATAGTTGATTTTAACTATCCTACCATTTACTGGGGAACATGCATAACCACTAACATGCAATCTCAGACATATTTGGACTTGTCAGTGCAAATGCACTGGAACAGCTCATCAGAACACCCACTAGGGACTCAACTATCCTGGATATAGTACTCAATAACATGGGGGAGAACTACCCCTCCCAGTGTAATGTCCTCTTTGGTAATACTGGACCACAAAAGAGTTTCCTCTGAAATAAATATAAGGCCAGATAAATCATCAAGCTCAAAAACATAAAATCATTTATCCATGACAAAGTATCTCCTATGAAGAGATGGCATAAGAAGTTTGAAAGCTCCCCAGAAACCATAAAAACACAGAATCCTATGCAGAGGTGTACACCACTACCCTATATAGCCACTTAAGCAGCTGAATAGAATTGGCAGTACCAGACCAGATTAAACTCAGGTCTTGCTGGAAGAACAAGCCACCCTGGTGGACCTCTGACATACACAGGCTATACAAGAAAAAAGAAAGAAATTAATGTCCAAAAATACGCAAGAACAAGCTCAGCAGGAGAAGAAATCCCTCACCAGTCTAAACAAATAAGAGATCTGGTCAAGTCCTCAAATTTATGAAGCAAAAACAGCCTCCCTAGCCAAGTAAAATCACAAAGCATTTTTTAACTACATCCAAAATCTTAATGGGAATACCCAGCTATGCTCAGAGCTAGTTGTGGTTGGCACCACCCATACTCAACTGGAGGAAATGGCCAACCCATTAGCTGACAGATTTGGATCAAACTTCATTCCGTCCCCACTGGTCATTCCCTAAAGTATAACTGCCACCACTCCTCAGCCTATTATCTCAAGAGAAGAGGTCATCTCTGTGCTCCCTAAGGCTAAAAACACCGCATCAATGGGTCATGACAACATCCCAGGTTGCCTTTTAAATAACTCGAAACATGACCCAGCAGACTCACTTGGATTCCTATTTAACCACAGCCTCCAGACAGGCTATGTTCTGATAGAATGGAGGACAGCAACAGTCATACCTCTGCACAAGGGGGGATCATCAACTGACCCAGGGAATTACAGACCCATAAACCTGACTAGCCTCACCTGTAAAGCCATGGAAAGAATCTTCGTGGACCTTATTAACAAGGACATAGGTAATCTCTAGACTCTGGACCCAGTGCAGTTCAGATTCATTAAGGGTAGATCATGTCTGTTAAATCAGGCTGACGTCTATGGGAAGGTCACCAAGGCTATAGATTGGGGAAAGACTGCATACCACATACCTTGACCAGGCCAAGGAATGTGGCACAATTCCCCACTCAGGTATTATAAAGAAACCCTCTCAATTGGGCATAAACTCCTATGTCACCAAGTGGGTCACCAAATGCCTCACGGACAGTAAACATACTGTCAAAGTGGGTGAATTCACATCTAGCAAGAGGCCAGTCACCAGCAGCATAACACAAGATTCCTGAACAGGGTCTCTCCTTTTTGGAATTTGTTTCTCAGAAGTCAAGGTAAATATAGATGACCTTTGACTGACCAAGTGTACAGATGACTGCAAATTTGGGGGAACCACTGACTCCCAAAACAATACTGATATACTGCAGAAAGGATTAACAAAGACAAATTGGTGCCAGAGCCATGGATTGAAACTAAATGCAAAAAATGCATACTTATTCCCTTTGGGAAAGCAAATCCCCCCAGCTAATTACAATACAGACACCTTTGATGTGAATAAAAAGCTTGTTCCAGAGAAGGAGTAGTCTCTGAAAGGTGCATCTGTCTCTCAAAATTGATTTTTTTATGTCAGAAGCTAGGTTAAGATTCCTAGAATGAGTGACCCCACTTGTCTTTTGGATGGAGCAGTGATGCAGCGGTAGCATTGTCACCTCACAGCAAGAGGTTCTCCAGTTCGATTCTCGGCTGGGGTGCCTTCTGTGCGGAGTCTGTATGTCCCCCCTGCATTCGTGTGGGTTTGCTCCGGGTGCTCCGGTTTCCTCCCACGTTATAAAGACATGCGTCTGCAGCATTTCTCCCCAGGCCTCCGCTGAAAATTGGCTTGTTCCAAGTCGGACTTTCCCAGTTAACAAACGTTAAATAAATAAAAAAAAATAAAAAAATAAATGAAGCAAAGCCCTTCCCTTACCCCCTTTATGCACAACCTAGATAAATAGATAGGTAATCGTAAATTTACTCCTGGGGTGGCACCCATGTCCCTCATGGACAGAAGCAGTCAGTGTTAGAAACCATAGCATAGGCTCAGACTTCTGTGAACTTAGTTAATCTAACTACTGAAAATTGGGAAACTCAATAAATATGGCTAGGCTTCAAAGGGCTCTTGGGCCACTAACCTAGTAATCTGCTCTGAACCTATGAAACTCCACTGGGTCTCCCTGCCTGGACATGTGCATTAGGTGACAAAGGTGGGCTCACAAAACAGAACAATTTCATTAAGTAAAGAAAAATCAGCTACTCATACTCAATGGTGAATTCAAAGCAAATTAGGGAACATGAATATAAGGATCCCATTCAGAAATATCTTACAAAGAATGGCCTTTTCATGAAGATTAAAGCCTAGCTGTGATCTTTGCCAGACATGTACAAAGATGGCCATACAGTGACAGGACAAATATCTACTGTGGACATACTGCAAAAGCAAACAAAAGAAGCAATCACTCTCTAACATACTGTTTGAGTTTGGAATTCCAAATGAATGTGCCACTTCTGTATGGCAAAACATGGTACGATACAGTTTTCCAATTAATTTGAGAACCACAGCTTTGTTAAAAGGTTTGCTTTCAAAATTCCAGCATCATCATGGGAAAGAATTAGGGTCTGATTCTAAAACAGATCCTGTTTTTATGCTCTTTATACATCAGGGACTGAAGCTTCACATCATCTCAGCTGTCATCACTATACATTCATCAAGCAGATGTTAAGCCTCCTTAAGAAGATGACTCAAAAACAGGAAATGCAAACATCTCCAGCTTGGAACAGAGGTCTTTTTAACATGCTGGACACCAAAGAGCATATGAAGTCAAGAAAAACTTTCACAATCATTATACATCAATACATGGTACTGGATCACAAGTTTCCCTTCAAAGGAAAATGGGAAGCCGAAATAGCTGACAAATTACTAAGCACAGCAAAACAAAGCAATGAGCAAGAGAGGTCCAAGAAATCAAAGTGACAGAAGGCAAAATGAATAACTCCTCCACTGTCCCACTTCTCCTCACAAAACTGTACTGCTTTCGCTTCAGCAAACAATCTCCTTGGAAGCAATTACCTGAATTGCTGAGATGTACTAACTGGTCACGCATGTAGATGAACTGACTCTGGATTTATGTAATAAAGTGCCTTTCTGCTCAAAAAGACAGAAAGGAACAGTTTAGTGAGATTTCCTTAAGTTACTGTGAAACATTCAAATGAAGTAAAGCTTCAAGTCAATTTACTATTTTTATTTAAATATTTAATAATATTAAATATTTACTGTATAATTTAACATAAACAAATTTAATTCAATAGGAGCATACTAAATAAGGATGGCATGCGGAAGCATGCAACAGTGGTGATGTCAAAACACTGGAAAAGTCCACCGCCAACATCCTCTTACTCCTTTTAGGTACCAGACAGGAAAGTACAGTTGTGTAAGTAAACTTACTGTATTGTAGATGTTGAAATGATCACCTCTGCAGTACCTTTAGCTATACAGGTTATACTCTGCCAAGCAAATAACAACCTGACAGTTTCCAATGCTTCAGGGCACTTTACACATGCCTAAACTGTCAGGCAGTTTGAGCAGAGTTGACTAAACATTTGGCCGCCAAGCCCTTCAAAGCTTTCCTGCCAATAGAGAGATGGAGGCTGAGCCCTGAAAGGACAAAGCTAGGAAGAACAAAAATAAATATAAAAAAATAACCACACCCTGGCATAAACAGCATACCAAAAACAAGGTGGGGTGGAGGGAGACAGAACTACTACTGCAGCAGTAATAATTTGAACGTCTACTGTTATGGTAAGTTTACTTACACAACTGTACTATGTTCATCACATTGAACACTGCTGCAGTAGCCCTAGATTACTCTACCTTACCACATTTAAGAGGTGGAAGGGGAAAGGTTCAACAGCCCCTGCAGAATGGCCCTAGCAAAGCCTGATCTACACTTAAAGAAGGAATCAAGCTTTTAATTGCTATGTAAAAGTATGTATAGAGGACCAAGATGCTGAATCTACAATACTTCCAGAATTCAAAACTTTCTAAAAGCCATAGGTGAAGCCAAGGCCATGGTAGAGTAGGCCTCGACCCTGTCTGAAACAGTTATGATGTGGTGAGTATAACAAATGGTAACGGCCTTAGACAACCATTTGGAAATAGTCTGTTTTAACACAGGTTGTCCCTTCTTCTTACCTTCACAAGAAGCGCACAACTGATCTGAATTTCTGAAAGATTTAGTTTTGCCAAGACACTACCTGAGTTGTCTGTGGATATCTAAACTATGGTGTATCCTTTCTCCTTCAGTTTTGGGCTCAAGAAAGAAAAGAAAGAGATGGACTGTTTACCTTAAAGTAAACTAGAACACCACTTTAGGCATAGGATTACTTCTCAAAGAAACGATATCCTTGTGGAAAATGACATAGGGTTGGGGTTGATTCACTATAAGAGCTTGCAACTTGGGTATTCTTGTAAAGGTCATAGCAAACAGTAAAACAGTTTTCCATGTTAAGATCCTCATGTCAGCCATGTTAGCTGGTTAAAATGGAGCAAGTGTTATCTTCTCTAACACAAAACCAAGATCTCAAGGATAGGCCACCAGCTTTCTTGGAGGTCTCTTATGCAAAATCCCTTTCAAAACCAGAGGATAAATAGGTAGACATGCTGAAATGGCCAATAAATGACCTTTGATAGAGGAGTAAGAAAGGCTGTAAGATAGTAATTTAGACAAATACTGTAAAACCAGAGAACAAGTAGCTCTGAAAGGGTACTGGTCATGTTGTTGGCATTAACTAGAATCCCTTTTCCATTTGCTAATATATGATTTTGTAATAGCAAGTATTCTTGCCTCTATTAGTATCTGCTGCACATATTCAGTAAAGAGGTGCCTAAAAGGAATTAAAACCCTATCATCCAGACAGTCAACTAATGTTGACTGGAGTCATGGTGTATCAAACACCCTTGTTCTTGTATGAGTATTTCCAGTCAGCATACCTCTCAATCTCATAAAGCAAGAAATCTGGACAATGCCATAAATAATGGGGGGACAAAGGCCCAAAAATAGGGACAAATTTTAAATACTGCTCTTACAAACTTAGAAAGTTGATAAAATAACAGGTTTTACGTTGGCATGAATTTTCTGAAGGGTATGAAGTTTGAAACTCATATGTCTGTCATTATTTTTTACTTCAGTTTTTAATGACTTGCCAATAATTTGCAATAAAACCACAATTTTATGAAAAACGGACCAAAAATATGAAGCAAAAATCTGGACAATCTGTGAAAATCTATACAGTTGAGAGTATGCCAGTCTGTGAAGAAGTTTGTGGTAACTGCCCCTAGACATTTTCAAAAGAAGGGAGAAATTACAGTTGTGTAAGATCTTACCATAATTGGAAGTTATGTACTTACCATAACTTGGCATCTGTCTTGTCAAACTTTCATTCTTTCTCACTGATGGGTCATGGATCTGACCCTTGGACCCGTCTTGTCCATATTTTTCAGACTTGGATCCCAATCTCGAGCTCCTCCCTCTACCCACAGTGCACAATACTTTCCCCAGCTTCCACAGATTGAGTTTGCTGCCTTACTGCCTACTGGACATGGGGGCAGAAACAGATAGAAAAAAATATCAGAGACAAATCAGGAGCGTTAATGTTCCTATATAGTCCACAGATCCTCTAGGAACAACTAGGTCAGGGGCTGGTTGGAGGGAAGGTGAGAAAGAATGAAAATGGACAACACAGATGCCAAATTATGGTAATTACATAACCTCCAAATCTGATGTTATCCTTTTCATACTTCTTCACTGATGGGTCAGAGTCTCCAGCTATGTAACTCTTGGGTAGCCTCAATGAAGGATATGCCAGAGCACTGTCGAACCAAAGGAAGCTCTACTTCTGGAGACAATATCCAATTTATATCAATCACATCACAAAGGTATAAATCTTTGACCATGTGGCTGCTGCACAAATTTTATCAGTCGACATTCTGGAGGAGAAAGCAGATGATGCAGCCATAGATCTAGTAGAGTGGGCCCTAGGCGGGTGAAGCAATTCCAGATCATTATTTGAATAGATCAGTTAAATACAGTCAGTAATCAATCTGGCAAGGGTAAATTTGGAGATCTCTTGACCTAAACGGTTTGGCAAAAAAAGATACAAACAGTTGGTCAGACTTGCTGCATTGTTTTGTTCTATGAAGACCGAAATGTAGTTGCCTATGCACATCAAGAAGATGCAAGACATATTCGCCCTTGTTAGAAAAATTTGGGAAGAAGACAGACATTGTTTATAGACTGTTAATATTACTCTCTGTAGCTACTTTACGCATAAAGGATGGGTTGGTACAAAGGGACATCCTAACTTTATGAAAAATAATGTAAGGCGGTTTTGGATGATGAGGGCTGAAGTTCAGAAATTCTTTTTGATGATGTAATAGCTACTGAAAAGATAGTTTTCCAAAACAGGAATTTCATATCACAAGTGTTTGCTGGTTCAAAAGGTTTCTGAGTCAGGCCTTGAAGTATAACCATGAGATCACAAGGAGGAAAAGGATCTTTTATATAGGGGGCTAAGCAAAAAAAATCCCTTTCATGAATGCCTTGCATAATCTGGAAGTTGAAAGGGAACAAAAGTCATTCCCAGTGTGAAAGCTGGAAATAGCTGCCAACTGAAGTGTTATACTGGAAAAACTAGCTCCTTCCTTAAAAAGAGAGGCAAGAAAAAGAAGGATAGCTGAAACAGGGGCTGAAAAGGGGTCAGTATTCTCTTTGGAAGCCCATACAGTACATAATTTCCATTTGCTTTTGAAGAGCTTCTTAGTAGATGCTTTTTGGGATGCTAAAGCTACATCCTGAACTGGGGAAGCAAGCCTGGACCTTTATACAATTACTGCAAGTGGAGAAACCATGCGGTTAGCTTGATGGTGGAGAGAATGGGGAGTTGGCTCTCTGACAGGCGAGATAGGATGTCCTGCCTGGGCTTTGAAATCCATGGAGGATATTTCAGGTGAGACCAGAGAAAGGGGAACCAAACTTGAAGATTCCAAATGGGGCAATGAGGATGACTGATCTCTTCAGCCTGCTGACTTTCTGCAGGAATTTTGGGATCAAACGAAGTGGAGGATAAGCAAAAAGAAGACAGGGGGCCAATCCAGAACTAGAGCATCCCTCAGTGACTCCCACAGAGGGGGGATCAGAGTGAAGTATTTGCTGCACTAGTTGTTTTTGGGGGGGGGGGGCAAGGTTGGCTCCAATGGTTAAAAATCAGACTTGTCACCGACTGACTGAGAGACCACTCGTGAGGGGTCAGGATGGACCTGCACAATTTTTCTGCCAGAACTTTGGATTTCCCCAGTATATACATTGCAATTAGAAAGCGGTCTGAAGATATCACCCATTCCCAGACCCTCATGGCCACTCTGCATAAAGGATAAGAGCAGATTTCTCCTTGTTTGTTGATATACCAGGCTACTGACATGTTGTCCATATGTACTGCAATAGTTCCAAAGGGGAGACTATCCTGAAAGACTTGCAACGTTAGAAGAACTGCTCTCATCTCTAGGGAACTGATATGCAATCTGATCTCTGAGCAAGACCACGTGCCTTGGACCATATTTCCCTTGAAATGCCCCCCTCACCCTAGTTGGGAAGTATTCGTGGTCAATGTGGTTGCTGGAGGAGGAAGGAGGAACGGCCTGCACAGGAACAGGTCATACGAATGAATCCACCATTGAAGACAATGTCTGCAGATCGAAGTTAACTTCATAGGAACAGATAAATGTTGGTAAAACACAGACCATTGAACAGCTAAAGTCCACTGGTGGATTCACATAAAAAACCTTGCTTAAGGAACTAGGATGATGCAGCTGACATAGATATAAGTGCTCATAGTATCAATTTTGCAGAAGGAGATGGTAGAGTATGTCCCGTACTTGGTTTCTCAAGTAACTTATTTGATGTGGAGGTAAAGAATCCACTTGTGTCTCATATCCAAAAGGGCACCAATGAATTCCAAATTCTGAACAGGAGACAGGTTGGATTTGGCAAGATTTATGGTAATTCCCAGGGAGTTGAAGATCTGAAACAAGTAATCCCTGGCCTGAAGTAGTTGATGCTGGGTTCGGGCAGTTAGAAGCCAGTCGTACAGACATGGAAACACCTGGAATCCTTTCAGTCTCGGGTGAGCTGCCACTACTGCCATGAATTTGGTAAACACCCTGGGGGCTGTGGTGAGCCCAAAGGGCAGAGCTCTGAATTAGTAATGACTAGATCCCAGCCTGAAGTGCAGATGACTTCTGGAGCAGGTTTATTTTGATGTGATAGTATGCATCCTGAAGGTCTATAAAGCACATCCAATCGTCCTTGTGCAACAGAGGTAGAATGAACTGAACTGTAATTATCCAGAAGTTTGACTTCTTTACATACTGACTTAAAATGCTCAGATCCAGAATGGATCTCAGGTCCCCCATTTTCTTTGGCACTAAAAAGAAGCGCCAAATGCTTTTTGCTTGACTGGTACCTCTTGGATTACTCTTTTTCACAGCAATTTTTAATCTCTAGTGCTGCATGCTCCCTCTGACTGGGTGGTACATTGGAGAGTTTTGTTCCATTGGAGGAGGAATTAAAAAGGGAATGTAATAACCTCTGGATATTATGCTTAGCACCCAGCCATTTCTTGTCAGATTGCTTCAGGCATCCAGGTGCAGTGAAAAATGACTTTTGACTGCCTTCAGAGATGGGCAGTCGAGCAGCACTTCATTAGTGCTGATAGGGCCTGTCAGAGAAAGGTTGCCTGAAGCCCTGATTCTGTAGATCCCCTCTGTCTCTGGAGCAGCATCTACTATTAAGACTTCTCCCTTGGCCTCTGAAGGAAGAATCCCCGCACTTATCCTGAAAAGACCCATGAGATTTTTGGAACAGAGTCTTCTTACCACCTCACTGATTTCTGGAAAAGGTACACTGAGGGGTAAAAAACTTGATCCCCACAGCAGAGAGGGTCTTTCCTTCCCGTTTGCTGTGGTAAGAGTTTTTTGACAGATTGCCCAAAGAGGAGCCATCAAAGGGGGTATTGACAAAAGAAGCCTTAAAAGGTTCTACAAAGTCACAAAGCCTCGTACAGGCATGCCTTCTGACAGCAAAACCTGACCCGGCTGCCTGTGAGGTGCCCTCTGCTGTATGGGATATCAGTCTCATGGAGGAATTAGCCACGGAAACAAGAGTAGCCAACTGGGGAGATACTTTCTTGAAGTCCTCATCTGACATGGTGTCTGCAACAGAGTTGGAAAGTCACTTGACCAAACCTCTCTGCAATGAGTGAAATGTGCCAAGTAATTTAACTACCTTATCGCAAAGGTAGCTGAGGGGTAAATGCACTTACGAAACTTGTCCATCGCTTGAGACTCCCTGTTCGGCGGATGGACAAAGGATCTTAGTTTGCCTAGCTCCTTTTTGGGGGATGCTGCCACAACAATGGTATCAAGAGGAACACCTTTAGTCAAATGCAGCCTGTTTTTAGGGGAAATTTGTCTGGGAGTGTGACGACTGGTTCAATAATGTCTGGCTCCTTCCAAGCCCGGCAGGAAACTAAATCAATAAGTTTGTCCACCAGGAGGGTCATCCAAGACATAGATGGCCTGCCTCAAAAGCCTCCAAGAACACTGACTCCTCAGAAGGAGGAGGTTGGGCTGACCAGCCACCTTTCTAAGTATCTCTAAGATGTCCCCAAAGGAGACATCATCTGGTGGCGATCTTTATCCTTCATCAAAGTTGTGCCTTCAGTGAGGGACTCCATCGAGGAGTGTCTGTGCTTCCTCTTGTACACTGTCTTTCGAAGAACCTCCTCCGTGGGGTGCTCAGGGGTGGTATCCGAAGAAAGGGGAGGCTTCCTAGGGGGGAAGGTCCTGGAGGCTTCTTGAGGTAGGCTGACCCTGGACATGAATGATGGGCTCAGCACTGAGATCCAATAAAGGACGAAGAGGAGGATCAGAGATAAGAGATGCTGGCTCTCTGTATGAAGAGAAAGCCTTTTCTACTATCTAGTAAGCCAACGGACCCAGAGAAAGCTCCCCCATCTCCCTCGGAGCCGAGACAGACAAGGATGAAATGATGGGGACAATTCCTCATCCATGGTCTCCAGATAGAATTGGACCAAAGTTGTCAAAGGCTGACACGCAGAGAGGAAGGGACAGATCCAATAAGGTCCAAGTCAAACCCCTCCCCCCAGACCAGACACCATCATCAAAGATCCGAGACCCGCTCTGATCTGATGAAATTAGAGCAGGGCTGGTCAGAGTAGCCACAGTCAAGGAAGGAAGTTTCCTCAAATCCAGCGCGGACTCTCTCAGGTACCAAAGATTCTGGGGCTCCGAGATCACAGGTCGTATTGGAGAAGGAGACTGAATAAGTTTGGTGGGAACACTCATGGGTCATAGAGGAAATGGAGTTGGCAAATCCCTCATCTGGATTTGAGTCTTGAGACATCTCCTCATCATCCTGTCCATGTCCACATGACAGAAACTCCTAGAAGACATGGATGAAGCTACTGAAGCAGGTCTAAAATGTTTGATAAGAGTTTCCAGTAATTTAGTGGGTAAAGTTGAGGAAACTGGTTTGAGAGTATACTCAGGAGTTCAGATCCTGGCCATTGGGTCTGTAGTCCTAGGATCATCCTTGAAATGAAAGGCCTATGGGAGCTTGTATTGGTGCCGATCCCAGTCGGATCACAGGGAGTAGACAAAGGTCTTAGATCCAAAGTGGTTAGATCCATGGTTGTAGCAGATTTGGCTACAGGCTCCAAGGAAGCCCTCAAGCTTTTGTGAGGGTGCTTCCTGGAATCTGAAGATCCATGATGAGACTTAGAGGAGGTCTGAGCCCCTGGTGATGAGAAAGAGGACACAGGGAGAAGTCCTTTCAAAATAAGCTTGTTTCTGTGATCGGTAATAGCTCTCGGATTAAAGCCTTCCCAGATATTACAAGCTGATAGCAGATGTTCTGGCAGCAAATAATAAACGCATTTCTTATGTGCATCTAATTGTGGAATTTTATGTCCATAATCAGAGCAACGTTTAAAGTTCGATGGTTTATTCAACATTATTATTGTTATAACAAGTTCAGTCAGCACACTGACAACAAACAGAAATACTTACCAGCAATTTTAAACTAATTTTACATCTATCCTAACCAGAATAAACTATCAAACAATTTAATAACTATCCTAACCAGATTAAACTACTTTAAACACTATAACAAATACAAAGTCAGAAGTGCCAATGGCACTGAAAAAGAGAAGAACAGAAATCTAAAGGGGGAGGGAAGAAAACATCGGCAGCAGTCCCTAACACTTGTGAGAAATATAAGGGAGAGGAGGATAGCTATACTACCAAATACTCAAGAGAAAAAGGAAAAATCTTCAAACTTAGCTTTCTCAGGAAAAGTTGTATCTTACTCATGACTGGAAATTCACGTCTAATGATAGCAAATGAGATCTGAGGAAGTTGGGAAGGTGTAGAGCATTGTGGGTAGAGGGAGGCGCTCAAGTCTGGGATCCAAGTCTGAAAAATGTGGCCGAGTCGGGTCCGAGGGTCGGACTCATGATTCATCAGTGAGGAAGAATGAAAAGGACAACATCAGATCGGTAGATGTCCTTCTCTTCACTGTTGCAGTATTCATTACAATACAGATCCCCTGCCAAGGGTGGTCCCTTTAAGGTACATTGTATGTCACATGTATGCACCTCACGTAGTGTAGGCATAAAGGTGATGTCAGGACGTACAATCCTAAAACTATGAGCCCAAGTAGGAATGCCAGTTCAAGGTGAATACAGGTAATCAGTACTTCCAGAAGAGAAAAGGACCAGGGAGAGAAGGGAGGGAGTAACTACAGCAACAGTAAAGAGAAGGCGATTTAACATTATGGTAAGATCTTACACAACTATGCCAATGTTACACAACTATGCCATGTCCTTCTAGTTCACTGTTGCAGTATTCATTACAATAGGAAGAGTGCCAAAGCTCAGGAAGAAGAGAGGGAGGAGGAAGGACCAACAGTTCTAGCTCTGGAAAGTCCATCTAACTTGTAGTGCTTAGCAGATGTATGCACAAGTAGTACAGGCAGTTGCCTCAAGAACAGAATTAGAATACAAACCCTTGAAAAAAGCACCAGAAGAAGCCACAGCTCTAGTAGAATGAGCCTTAACAGAAAAAGGAAGGCTCTTACCATGAAAGGAATAAGAAAAAGAAATTACTTTAGAAATCCAAGAAGAAATAGTTTGCTTGGACACAGCCAATCCTAAGGACATACAATAAAAAGAAACAAAGAGCTGATCAGATTTATGTAAAGTCTTAGTCTTATCCAAATAAAATCTGAGTTGTCTACACACATCCAACGTGTGGGGCACCTTCTCAATGGCAGACTGCGGAGAAGAGAAAAAAGTGAGCAAATGAACAGAAAGATTAAGGGACATCTCACTCACCCCCTTGGGAATAAAAGAAAGATTAGTACGAAGGGACACCCTGTCTTTATGAAACACCAAAAAAGGAGGACAAGCCATAAGGGCTTGAAGCTCAGACACCCACTTGGCAGATGTACGGGCTAACAGAAGTACAATCTTCCAAGAGCAATGTTGCAAGGAAGCTGCAGCTGGATGCTCAAAAGGAGCATGAGTCAATTTTTGTAAAACAAAATTAATATCCCACGTAGAAGGAACATGCTTTCTGGGAGGCCTAATATGAAGGACGCCTGTAAGGAATTGATTAGCTTCAAATCTAGACGCTAAAGGAAGTGATAAAGGCAGACAAGCAGAAATAGTGGATAAATGGGCCTTAACAGAAGAATAAGCCAACACAGCATTGAGCAGTTCACAGAGATTAGACAGAATCAAAGAAACATCCACAGAAAGTGGATCCAGGTTACAAGAAAGACATCAAACAGAAAGCCTTTTCCATAAGTAGGATTTCCTAGTAGTGGGTTTACTGGCCTCCTGCAGGACCCTAAGCACATCCTCAGAAAAAAGGTGTATATGTGGAATCAAAATCCTATCACCCATAGTGTCAGCTGAAGAGTGGATAAATGCGGATGGATGAGAGATCCCTTGTCTTGTGTGAGTAGGTCCACCCAGTGAGGTAACCTATGATGCTGAAAAAGAGGGAACCAATGCTGTCTTGACCAAATGGGAGCCACCAATGAGAATTTGGAAGCATCCTGTTGTACTTTGAACAGGACTTCTGGAAATGAGAAGAAGGGGAGGAAAGGCATAAAGAAACACCCTCCTTCCAAGAAAAAGAGAGGGCAATCACTTTCCAAATCAGAGGACTATGGCACAAAATAGAGAAAGTTGTCTGTTACAATAAAACATCCCTGTGAAGCATCCATTTGTGAGACTGAGTTATGGACCTGCTCCGAGTGTCTGCTACAATGTTTTGACCTGAGGAAATATAAATTGCCTGAAGTGTTATTACTGGATAGCTAGTTCCCACATTAGGAGTACCAACAGGCAAAGAAGATAAGATCTTGTCCCCTCTTGTTTTCTCATAGGTTCTTAGGTGTTTACTAGGCTAATGACCACAAGGGCCTTTTTAAGCCTAGCCATGCATCCCAAATCTCTGAGAAATTCTGACACCCTTGATAAGTGTAAGCATGGGCCTGAGAGATGAACCATTTACAGGTTACCTGTGTCCATTAGAGACACAGATGATAAACCAGGGATGAATTTCTGGTTTCCCCATCCAGTTGTCCAAGTTGTACTTGAATTGCATTGAGGAGGAACTCTGCTTCACGTGGATGGGGAGCCTGTTCCATAGATGCAGTAGTCTCTGGGATACATACTTATCTCTCCAGCAGATCCTAGTTATATCACAGGCAAGGTTTAAGTCTTTAGAATGGGTAATTCTTGTACTGCTTATTTTGTGGATATGTAGAAGGTCCATCAGAGTGGGGTCTAACAATGCCCTGTATGCCAGGCAAAGATCTCCCCTCAAAAGCTTATAGGAGACAGAATACAGGGGATATGGCCTTGAGGCGGTCTGAATAGGACATTTTACTTACACCCTGTATTCTTTTAATGAGAAATCTCTGTGGATGTTCCAACTGTTGAATATGCCTGGTTAGGTATATACCAAAGTGGGCATTGTACTCAATGATAGTTCTGATGAATGTTGAATACAGTGGAACAATGACTTCCTTGGACCTAGATGCCATACCCTTGTTTACAAGTTGCGCAACATAGAATTATTTCCTCACCACTGTAGACACATGATGGTTAAAGGCTAGATTACTATCTATGTGTCTCCCTAAGTCCCTGACTGCTGGGTCAACTTTAAGGGGTGTGTTGTCAATATGATAGCTACCAGGGATGGATGACTTCCCAAAGGATATTATTATGCATTTCTTGGCATTTAGTTTTAGTCCATGGCTCTAACACCAGTTAGTTATTTGTCTGTGTCAGCCCCTCCTGGAGAACATTTGTGTCAGTGTGAGATTCAATGACAGCTCCTAATTTGCAATCATCTGCAAATTTAGTCAGCCAGAGACCACTGACATTGGCCTTGACTTCTGAGAACTAAATGCCAAAAAGGAGCGGTCCAAGGGCTGATCCCTCAGGGACTCCAGTTGTGACGGCTTTCTTTGTAGAGATGGACCCCCCCAATTCTAACTTCCTGGGTCCTGTCTGTGAGCCAGTTGGCTATCCATTGAGTGACATAATGGCTTTGTACCTATCCTCTTGAGTTTCTCAACACTGCCCGAGTGGGGCCTTGGCCAGGTCAAGGTAGCAGTGTGAACGATTTTGCCCTCATCCATTGCTTTGGTGACTTTCTCAAAGAAGTCCATCAGACTGAGAAGGCATGATCTGCCCTTGATGAAACCAAACTGGGCTGGGACTAGTGTCTGGGGATTTACTACATCTCTAGTGATCATCTCCATTATAATTCTTTGCATGGCTTTACATACAAGACTAGTGAGACTTATGGGTCTGTAGATGGCCCACCTTCCTACCTTTGTGCAGAGGGATGACTATTGCCTTTCTTCATTCATGAGACACGAAACCTGTTTGGAGGCTACATTTAAACAGTAATTCCAAAGGCCCTGACAGGTCATGTTTCATGCTACTTAAAAGGCATCCTGGGATATTGTCTGGGCCCATTCATGCAGTGTTCTTGGTCTCAGAGACAGCATTAAGGACCTGTTCTCTAGCGATAGTAGGTGGAGTTATATTTTTGATAATATCTCCTAAGGGAAGATTGAGTGGAAGAGAGGGGTAAAGCTGGAGTTGAATTTATCAGCCAGTAGGTTTGCTAAGTCTTCTGGCTCAGTATAGGTGGCTCCATTTACAAAGAGCTTTGCACACAATTGTGTACTGCCTTTGAGGTTGCAGACATAGCTAAAGAATGTTTTGTGGATGCCCTCAGCCTGGGAGGCCAAACATTCCTCAAATCTGGTTTTGGTGGACTTTATCTGTCCTCTGAGTTGTTTGTTTAGTTTGATGAGAGTGCTTTTATCCTGCTCGTTACTGCACCTCCTAATTGTTGTCATGATTTTCTTCCTCCTATTATACAGCCTATTGATTTTGTGATTCCATCAGGGTGGCTTGTTTTTTAAGTTATTTCTGTACTTCTTCCTGGTGGATACAGCTGCCTCTATGCAGCTATTAACATGCTTGTACAGGGTTTCTGTGAACAGTTCTGTATAGGCAGCAATGTTCTCAGGGTTTATGGGGGCTTGAAATTTTGCCAGGGTCTCACGTAATAGCAGGAGGTTAGCCTTAGAATAGTTCCTGAATATTCCAGGTTTAGCTGGGGGTCCAGGTTTTATTTTTACTTCAAAGGAGACCATTTTGTGGTCTGACCTTACCAGGAAAGTCATTACAGTAGGAGGTGTGCGGCACTCTCCCATATTAGTGAGGACCAGATCCAGTATGGTTGCAAACCTGGTTGGTGTACTGACTATCTGGTCCAGGGAGTTTGTGTTTACAAAATCCAGGAATCTCTGCATGTAAGTTTGGTGTCACACAGGATTCCCAGTTAATAGTGGGGTAATGAAAGTCACCCATGAATATGGTATTAGTTTGGATAGTTAGTGTTTCTAATAAGTTTAAATACATGGTATCGGTTTCCTGGGTCATAGAGGGGTACCTATAGCTTGCAAGGAGGTGGTATTGGGTTTTGCCTTTGATGATTTGAACATAGATCAGCTCAAGTGCATTGTCCTGTATGGCCAGCCTTGAAGTATATTTATCCTTGATGTAAACAGAGACACCTCCACATTTAGATGCTGCCTGTGAAGTAGCTGGCTAAATGTGTGTAAGGCATTATAACCTTACACTGTTGTGTGGATGTGCTCTCCACGACTTTAAACCATGTCTCAGTGACCGGATCCTCTACAGAAGATCTACAGCTGACAATACAGACACCCACATCGCCAACACCAAAACACCGACACACGAAACACCGAAAACAGCGCTACTACAGAAAAAAGGAAAATAACATTTACTTTTTTCTGCTAGCACACCCCCCTGCACCTCCTGTGGGGGGCTTTGCCCCCCACCCCCCTTAACTTTATACCAACTCCGAGATCGCACTACAGTGCAGGAATGGAAATCTTTCCATTCTGCACTATGGAGACTTACCGTTTCCCCATTGTCGGTGTTTTCGTGTCGACAATGTGGGTGTCGGTGTTGTCAGCTGTTGATCTTCTGTAGGGCACCCCTCAGTGACCACACAGATGTCAGCAATCTCTAGGGTAAAGAGAGCTTCTAGGGAGTGGATCACTGTGGTATTGTTTGTAAATACCTTGAGAGGTCCTGGGGGAGAAGAGGGGATGAAAGCCCTGAAGGTCCATCAGAAGAGCTCTCATCTTCTTGACGCTGATGTGGTCTTTCTGTTGATGAGGTGACCACAATCAATGCATCTTAAGGAAGTTGAATGCTGCTCCCCATCTCACATCTGAAGCATCTGTGAACAGCTCCTGAGTGAAGGAATAAGAGGAACTAAAATTTGAGGGATGAGAATGTTTAAGCCAAATTGTCTTTAGAAATCACTGATATTTTCTCATATGGAGTTTGGCAAATGGGAGCAAAAGAATGGTGGAAGCCATGAACTCCAGAGCTCTTAGAAATTCCCTGGCTGTTACTGAAGCCAGAGGAGGAAGGGATAGAAACAAGGAAGTGAAAGTTAGGGCCTTGGGAGGAGACAGGGATGGCAGGACAGGAACAGTCTGAATCCTGCACCCCAGAAAGACATGATCCAGAGAAGGAGTCAGAAGGACTTTTTGAAATCTATAGTGAAACCCAGGCTCTGTAGAAGGAAGATGGCAAAATTAAGATTTTGCAACAAAGTCTTTGGAGAGGATGCCTGAAATAGGAGGTCTTCTAAGTAAGGAAAGACTTGGATCATCCTTAGCCTGCAAAAAGCAATCACAGGAGTGAGGCATTTGGTGAATACCCTTGGGGTAGTAGAAAGGCCAAAGGGTAAAGCATAGTACTGAAATGCCAGGAAGTGGCAAGAGAAACATAAAAACTTCCTGAAAAGGGGAGTAATCAGGATATGAAGATAAGCATGCTTGAGGTCCAGAGACACCAGAGAAGCCTTAGGAAGCAGAAGAGGGAACAAAGTCTGAAGGGATGACATTTGAAAAGAGGGGACCTTCAGAAAGGTGTTTAGACGATAGAGAAAGCTCCAGAACAGGTCTCCAAGTGCCCTCTTTCCTGGGCACCAAAAACATTCTGGAGTAAAACCCCCTCCCCTTTGGAAAAACAGAACATCTTGAATAGTCACTCGAGTAAAGAAATCCTGAAGCACCCCTGGAAAGAAGATCAAATGCTCCTGGGGGGGGGCTGAGGAATGCCCATAAACTGTGAACAGATTTTCAGACCATGAAATACCTTAGGCAGATAACGGACAGAACCCAGGAGTCCTGAGTAATCTTTAACCAGACAGGAACAAAAAGGGACAGAAGAAGAGAAAGAGGAATGTGGCTTAGAAGAACAGGATAGTCAGACAGCACCTGGTTTGTCAGGAAAAGGAGACTTCTGTGGCATAGAAGTCTGGGTAGCCTTAGCAGTAAGAACCCCCTTCTCACCCTTCTTACCCTTTGGGGGAGGACAAGACTGCTTACAAATAAAGGCTGGCTTACTGGGATAATTTCCCTGAAATTCAGGCACAGGAGAAACAAAAATATGTTTAAGATCCTGCAAGGCCTTGTCCTTATCCTGAACAGACAAACAATGCAGCTGCAGCTTCACCAAATAAGTGTTTGTTATCCAGAAGAGCATCTGTCAAACTAGCCTTAATATCATCAGGCAAAGGTTGAAGTCAAAGCCAGGAATATCTCCTCATCACAGAACCAAAGGCAGCTGCCCTAGAAGAAGCATCTGCTGCATCATAACTACCCTTAAAGGAATGGTGAGTCACCTGGTAAGAAGTCACTAACAGGGAAATAGCAGAAGTCTTCCCTTCAGAGTCTGGGAGATCAGAAATTACCTGACAGGCATGGGGAAAAAGAGACAAAATGTGTCTGGGCATATGGGTCTGATAATTGACAGGCTAAAAGCTAAGGTAGTAGCGGTATAAATCTTCTTATCTAGCCTTTCCATAGTTCTGCTGTCTTTATCAGAAGGAAGTAACTTAACAGAAGGCAGCAACTAAGGTGGCTTTGTCAGATGCCACAAATACCACAGAAGGGTCAGCAGGATGACACCTATATAGAAATTTACAGTCTTTAGGCATTCTATAAAACCTAGTGGGTTTCTTGGGGCAGAAGCCTGGGAATCAGGAGCCTTAGATGCAGTAGAACAAGCATCCAACAAAGCAGTCAAAACAGGAGGAACAGCAGAAGGTCTAGGAGAGTTCATTTGCAGGAGCTCATAATACTTCTTCCGTACCTCAGAAACCTGAGCACAATCCCATTTAAAAAAAAGTCTAAAGTAGAGGGAATCTGAGATGAATAAGCAACAGATTCTTCACTTGAATCCACCTCCTCTTGAGAGGAATCTTGTTGCCTGGTTCTTTTAAGGGGAGTGGAAGACCAATGGGGAGCTGGAACAGAATCTTCATGAGGAGGTTTCAAAGCCATCAAAGCATTAAACAGCCCCTGAGTGAAATTCTGCCATTCACTCTGTGGGTCCTTAGAAGCTGAAGAAATATGCCGCTCAAACCCTGGATGGCATTCAATAATAGTAGTTGAGACTTCCTCTCTGACCAAAATCTGAGGAACAACCCTAGGCCTCTTGGAAATAATCAGCCACAGTTCCCCCTGAATTTCTGAATCGGACATCTGCAAGGCCTCCAAGGACATGCATAAGGTTGGATCCACGACCGCCTCCAAAACAATCACGGCAGAAGAATCCAACAGCAGAGACGTGCGATCCTCTGGGCTTTCACTTGCCTTGGGAGGGACATCCAGTGGAGCTTGAACAGCGGAAGAATCAGGCGTGGACCTCTTGGCCTTCTTCTTGCATGGACAGCTGCCTGTCGCAGTGGGAACGTCCTTCCATCATATCTTTAGCTAAAAGCTTAAGATGTTGGTTCTCCAAATACAAGGCCAAAGGAAAAAGCTGTCTATGAAGAGCTTTAGGAACAAAGGCCTAACAAACTGAACAGGACGTATGGTTGTGGGAAAAGCAGAAACCAAAATAATCACTGCTCTTGATGGTCTTTACAGGGAATCTGTCTCCCACACTGGCATTTACTCTTCCTGGTTGACATGAAACCACACAAGCAACAATACAAAAGAAAAATATAAGATCAAAAAACTGCAACGGGGCACTTATTTGAAATGGCTTGATGAAGCAGCAACAGAATGGGCATTCAAACTGATAATTAAGAGATGGTATTCAGACTGGAAGCAAAGAAGTCCTGAGGACATCACCTTTATGATCAGTGCTATGCGAGGAGCATATGTGTGACATATGGTGTACCTTAAAGCAACCTAAATGCTTCGGTATACCGTCTAGATGTCAGGACGCCCTTGGCAGGGGATCCTTATTGTAATGAATACTGCAACAGTGAAATGGAAGGACATCCACAGTTGCCTAGGCCAGAAGGGAGTCACCACAATGATCTTGGGGGATTCCTTCTGAATGTTCAGAAGTAGCCTGGTATTTATGGAAAGGGTGGAAAAGCAAAGGGGAATATTCCTGTCCAAGTTAAAGAAAAGATATTTCCCTTCCAGGCCTTCTTGCAAGGAGTCCTGGAGCAGAATCTTGCCATCTGATTGTTCAGAGAGGAGGCAAAGGAGTCTACTTAAGGATTTCCCCACAGATGGATCAAATCTTGGACGATTCCCCCTGATCTAGTTTCCATTTGTGAGGGTCTGGCCTTGTCCTGCTCAGCTTGTCAACCACACAATTATGCTCTAATGGAATGTGGAATGCCTGTAGAGTGAGACTGTGCTGTGAAGCTATATCCCAAGCTAACATAGTTAGCCTGCAAAGGGTGCATTACCTGGTTCCCACTTGTTTGTTGCTGTACCCCTTGACTGTAGTACAGTCTGTAACAATGACAACTGTAAGAAAGGTGCACCATCAACCAGACACACTTGCAGACTATGAAAATTAATGCCATGGTGGGTTCAAAAATGTTTTTAAAATCGGGTCTATATCACAACGTCGAACTTACAAAAGTTCGACTGTTGTAATATCAAACCCTAAAGTCCGAAACTCAACAAAACCGAAAACACAGAACAGTGATGCTTTTTCCCCAGGGAAAAAAAAAATCGCTGTTCCATGACAAAAAAAAAAAATAAAAAAAACTTAACCTTAAACAAACTAAAGTGGGTGTGTGTGGGGGGGGGCTTAAAAAAACTTAACCTTAAACTAAAGTGAGAGCTTCACTCCCACACCCCCCTTAAATATACCAACTTCGAGATCGCTCCACAGTGGAGGAAATAGCAAAGCCCCAAAAACGGCCCATCGATTTTTTTCCCTTTTTCCACTTTCAGACTTTAGGGTTTGATATTACAATGTTCAAACTTGTTTTAGTTCGATGTTGTAATATAGACCCTTTAAAATCAGTTTAATATCACAATGTTAAAAAACATTAAGCACTTTTGTCTCAGAAAGAACAGACCATCAGAATAACTACATACCAACACGGAAGCATTATATACTAACTAAGCAACTATTTCATTGGCTGCTAGTTAATAAATTAATTATATCTATTTCTCTTAAGAACCAGCCAGTTACCACAAAAGAAATTCCATCCTGTTACAGAAACACACTTACTCATTTTTTAAAAATAGTTATTACAATATACAATCCAATAGTCATTTAAAATAACAGTCTATAATTTCTTAAGTTTGGTATTCAGAACAGGAGCAACAGACACATTCTCATTCAACCCAGGGGGGAATATCACTCCCAATCTAAGTTGCCACTTAATTTCCCTTACTTTTAAAAAAGTCTTCCAATCCCCCCTTGGATCCAATTTGATTTTATCCAGCATACCAAAACAAAATGTACTCAGTTCTTTGCTAACATTAGAATGCTTTACACAAGGCACTATTTTCATTTTCGCTGACAAGATCATGGGTGTGTTCGTAAATGAATGTCCTTAGGCCATGCTCAGTCTTGCCAACATAGAATGCTAAACATTCTACACAATACAAAAGGTGCACCAGTCTTTGAGTGATGCAGTTACCATCTTGAAATGTGATTCTACTGTTCAAACTGTTACTTAATACTAAGGTTTGATACTTTGTAATAAATGTACTTAGACTGGGAGCAATACCCCCCCCAGTCTGAATGAGAATGTGTTGATTGCTCCTGTCCTGAATACCAAAGCTAATAAATTACAGACTTATTTTAAGTGACTATTGGATTGTATATCGTAATACGATTTTTAAAAAATGAGTAAGAGTGTTTCTGTAACAGGATGGAATTTCTTTTGTGACAACTGTCTGGTTCTTTAAGAGAGAAATAGGTTTAATTAATTTATTAACTAGCAGTCAATTAAATATTTGTTCAATATACAGTATACAATACTCCCGTGTAGGTATGTAGTTATTCTGATGAAGTCTCCTCTTTCTGAGATGAAAGTGCTTAATGTTTTTAACATTGTGATATTAAACTGATTTTAAAACCATTTGTGGACTCTCTATGGCATTCATTTTCTTAGTCTGCAATTGTATGTAACAACATAAAGAAGTCCTGGGGACCAAAGACGATTCAGAGAGTTGAATGCCTTGATCAGGGCAAGCACTTCTTTGATATTTATGTGCTTGTATCTGTCTTTGCTGTGCCATACACCTTGCATTTATATCCTTCCTGAAACTGTTCCCAAAGCAAAGTTTGAGGCATCTGTGGTGACTGACTGGTTTGGAACAAGAAGGGAGAAGGGGAAACCTGGATTAAGGGATATCTACACTCTCCAGCAAGTGATTTTTCTTCTAACAAACCCCAGCAGTGGGATTTGCAAAGACAAAGGGCATTGGTGCTAGACCAAAGAGATTTAAAATTTCACTGTATCTTTCTCATATGGAGTCTTGCCATGGTTATCATGTGAATCATAGGAGCCATGAGACCCAAAATCTTGCGGTATTCCCTCACAGTGACCAAAGTCTGAGTGGAAACCCCTAAAAATAGATCTAACTACAGATCAATTTTTTTCCCCTGTGGAAGAAAAGCTCTTTGAACTGTGGTATCTAGTTAACATCTCAGAAACACAATCCTGTGAGAAGGAGACAAGAAAGACTTTTCAATGCTCTCCTGGAATCCCAGCTAGTGTAAGAGATCTCTCCCCAAAAGGGAGATGTCTGAGACTTTGAAAAAGACACTGCAAAGATAAGCAAGTCATCTAAATATGGAAAAATGCAGATACCCTATAGCCTGCAATGAGCTATAATTGGAGCTAGACACATAAAACACTCTTAGTGCAGTGGATAGTCCAAAGTATAAGGCCCAGAACTGATAATGTGATCCAGCCATAGAAAACCTTAAATACTGAAATCTGGAGGAATAGGGATATGATGATAAGCATCTTTTAAATCTACTGTCACCAGGAAACTCAAATGAGAAAGAAGAGGTAACAGACTGTGAAGTGACATTATTTTGAATTTGGACACTATCACAAACAGGATTAGGAAAGAAAGATCCAGAACTGGTCTCCAAGCATTTTCTTTACTTAGAACTAAAAACATCCCTGAAAAAAAACTTTTCTCACCTGGGAAGGGGAGGGGGGCTGATTCTATCACTCCCTGGGACAGCATGTGATAGACAGGGGGAAATAAGAGAATTCAGTCTGGAAGAAGATTAATCATCCCCTGGAAAGGAGAAATTTCCTCCTAATGCCAACTGTAACCTTGATGAATGATCTTCAGAACTCATTTGTCAGAAACTATCTCTTGCCAAAGAGAAAAGTGGAGGTCTAGATTTTCTGGAAGAAAAAAAGGACTGTCGGGGTGGGGTGGGGGTAACAAAGTCTCTTAAATAGCCATTCTGACTTTATTGGACTGTCTTCAGTTTTAGGAGTTTCCAGAATTCTTCTTGGAATTCCCTTGCCATTTCTTTGTAAACATCTGTTTACCTGCATTTTGTTGAGATTGCTTGCTTTGTTTCTTAACAAAACTGGATGAGGATTTACAGAATCCTTTGGAAAATTTGGAAAAAGAGGGCTGAAAAAATCTTAGAGAGTCCCTGTATCAGCTTATCCCTTTCATCACACTTTTTGATCACCTCTGAAGCAGAGGGACCAAAAACAATCTCTACCAAAGGAGAATTTAAAATCTCATTTTTAACATAATCTGGGAAGTTCTGAGAAAGCAGCCATGCAAACCTCCTCAAAACAGTACCAGTGGGCATAGCCTTTGAAGAAGTATCAACAGAGTCACACATACACACACACACACACACACACATATATATATATATATATATATACACACACAGACATACACAGAGTCATATATACCCTATACACATACAATGACTCGAACAGATGAAAATAAATTATTTAAAGCAGATTTTTCCTCACAAGAAGAAACCCCAGATAAAATATTCCTCATACTTTCGGTTAGCCAGGGCACACTTTAGCATATGAGCCTAACAATTTAAAATCCTGAAAATCAAAGTTGCAGAAACATACTTTTCCCATACTTATAAATAATCTTCCCACCCTTATCAGAAATTGTAGAATTGGAATTAAGTGTTTAGCAGCAGCAGGATTACTAAAGCTATAGCTGCTGGATCAGGTTTGGGAAGAGTGAATGAAAACTTAAAAGACTGAGGAATTTTATACATCCTATCTGTCTTTTCAGGAGAAGCTGGCAGACTATCAGGAAAACTGCAGGCCGTAACACACATACCCTCCAAAGCAGACAAAGCTGGAGGAATGGGTGCAGGTTCTGGCAATTCCTTCTGTAAATTACAGGCCATAACACACACATCCTGCAAGGCAGACAAAGTGGGAGGAATGGGCGCAGGTTCTGGAAATTCCTTTCTAACAGCTCATGTTAGCTTCTGAGAGACTGGGAAACATCACTGTTCTCCTACTGAAATCACTGGTACATTCTAGAAATAGTCTCAGAGAAAGAGAAACCCCTACGGGGGGAATCAGAAAACAAGCTTTCCTTTGAATCAGAAATCTGAGTAGAAAACGTCACATGATCCCTTAATCTTCAGTTTGTCTTACCAACATAAAATGAAAAACATAGTGAGCATTTGACAACATAAACTAAATGCATAGTTTTATGATCAACATTTTGTTTAAACTAAAAGACCTTTTATATAGTTTATAAAATTGCTTGGGACAGTGTTTATCTGTCCCTTCCTCCTCCTGTCCATATTCAGAATCTTGAATCTTTTCAGGAAAGGAAGCATTTTCTTTCTTGTCCAGAAACTACCTTACAAGGAGAATCAATAGCCTGAATTAAATTCTAAGCTGAGCTAGACCTAGTAAACTACTCCTGTCTAAGGAAATTTAAGGTGTAGATAGATGCTTAGCTTTCTGTTTCTTTTTGACAGGGAAAATGGGATCAACAGTGTCATTAGTGACAGCAGCAGCTTCAGTAGAGATGGGCACAGCATTCTGACAATACAGGGAAGCCTTCTCTGTCCACTCTCCCAAGACCAACAAGAGTGGCTCCCTTTTGCCCACAAAGGGGACCCCAACAGCCACAAAGGATGTGGTTGACCTCCACTCTAAAATGATGTAGGGGCTGCACCAGAGGGATTCTGAGTATATGATGAGTGGTCTAAGATATAACAAATGGCCAAAGCAGAGTCACCCATTTCTTGGTAAGGCAAATTAATTAGTTTGCTGTGATGGCAAATGCTGTTTACTTATTTTTTTCTTTTTGTGGCTGGAAGAATGATTGACCATTGGGCCGAGTTGGTCAGGGAAAACAAGCAGCAAATATCTGTAAAAATAAAAAAATCTTTAAAAGTCACTTTTCCCCCTAGACAGACAAAATGATAAGCACTTTAAAACACTATGCCTGATCCACAAAATAAAATACAGATTTCTCCACAGAAAAAAAGTTTTTTCAGTTATTTTAAACTCTTAAACTCTTAAACTGATAGGAAAAAAGAGCACTTCTGTTTAAAAGTATATACAGTACAGACTCATGTTATACACAGAATCTCTCTGATGTAGCCGCTACATCACTGTGGAGTAGAGGTCAACCACATCCTTTGTGGTCAAAAGGGAGCCACTCTTGTTGGTCCTGGGAGAGTGGACAGAGAAGGCTTCCCTGTATTGTCAGAATGCTGTGCTCATCTCTAGTGAAGCTGCTACAGCATTTTGGGATCTAGTGAAATGTAACAGACCTAAATGTGACTCATTAAAAAGAACTTCAGTCTAAAATGGCACTTATTTGTCGTGAGGTACCCCATAGCCACCTACTTGTTTAGTTAAACTTCAACGCTAACTGTTCATGGGTAAAGCAGGAAAAGGAAATATCCCTTAATGAGTTAAAATAAAAAGTATAAATAAAAAAATGAATATATATATATATATATATATATATATATATATATATATATATATGGATTCACTTCAGAATCTCGAAATACTGAAATCTCAAATTTCAGTATCTCAAGACCATGAAGCCGAAACCCCAGAAGTGCAAAATTTAAAATTGCTACTTCTATACAAAACATACCGCACACACAGACACAGACATACACCTCCCTACACATATACAAACATCTACCCCACACCCCCCTACTTAAATATACTAACTCTGATGTCGCACTACACAAGCTACATTACTCTCGCACACATACATCACACTAACAAAACACAAAGACACACACTAAAGCCCCTACCCAAAACCTGTAAAACACAAATACTTACCTACATCTCCAAACATCCACTCACACACCGCAACACCAAAACCGCTAATTCAAAATCTCCAAACATCAGGATCTTGAATTTCGCGTATGTGGGGTTTCGGTGTTCTGCACTTTCGCCTTTCTGGTCTCAGGCTACTGAAATTCGGGATTTCAGCAGTTCAAGATTCTGAAGGGAACCCACACATACAGACATGAATATAAATTTTGTTATTCGGAACATCGGCGTTCGCAGTTTTGAGAAGTCGCACACTGCAGTTCATGGAAGCTGTTTCGGGGATGTGGCTGTCAGCAATATAAAAGTTACATATTACATTATCAAAGTTTCAGTACTTCATATGATCAAAGTACTAAAACTTTGAAAATGTAATAAAAAAAAAGAAACAAAAGTAACTGTTGTGAGCAGGGGGGCAAGCCCCCCTGCACCCCCCCACACCCCCCTACTTAAATATACCAACTCCGAGATCGCAGTTTAACGGAGTTAAGCGCAGGAAAGGGAAGGTTTCCCTTTCCTACGCTGTAGCGCAATCTCGGAGTTAGTATATTAAAGTAGCGGGGGGTGCAGGGGGGCTTGTCCCCCCGCCTACACCCTTTACTTCACCTTTTTTTTTTAATATATTTTTTGGAGCATTAGTTTCAGTACTTCACATGATCGAAGTACTAAAACTTTGAAAATGTAATAAAAAAAAAAAGAAACAAAAGTAACTGCTGTGAGCAGGGGGGCAAGCCCCCCTGCACCCCCCCCACCCCCCCTACTTAAATATACCAACTCCGAGATCGCAGTTTAATGGAGTTAAGCGCAGGAAAGGGAAGGTTTCCCTTTCCTACGCTGTAGCGCAATCTCGGAGTTAGTATATTAAAGTAGCAGGGGGTGCAGAGGGGCTTGTCCCTCTGCCTACACCCTTTACTTCACCTTTTTTTTTAATATATTTTTTGGAGCATTTGAAAATGTAATTGTTTGATCATTAATGGTTGACCTTTAGTGATTCGAACAATTGCATTTTCGATGTTCCAAACCGGGGATACTAATGTAAATATGTGCATCTGTTTATTCTTTTTGTTTCTTTCTCCCTTCTCTTTTTCTTCTTGTTCAGGTTTAGGAAATGTAGGCACTACAATGTAAAAAAAAACAAAAAAAAAAAGATCTGGTTAAAAGAGCATGACAAAAAATAGTGCTTTTTCTCATTCTTGTATAGGGGAATGACTGGGTTGTTTATATAGTAAAAAGTTTTAACAGAAAGCAAGTAAATGAAAAAGAATATTGAATATTGTAAGGTCTATTTACTAGTAAACAGTCCTGTATCTGGTTCTCATGTCACTAGCAGACAATCTGATAGAGAGAAATGGCTTGGAGAAAACCTTTTCTGAAAGAATTTTAGTGTTTTCCCAGCTGACAGAGCTATAAAGATAAGGCAAAAACAGACAGCACTAAATAAAATCACAGGCTCTACCATGCGTCTTAGCATGGATAATCTTTCTTTCTGTTTAGCTCGATTCTGTGTATGTGTGTGGCTGTCAGTTTGGAACTTTTGTTCCCATTAAGGAGGTAAAACGTCAATATTTGAAGATGTACATTGTTTTCTGTGTTATTATTAAGTTAGTAGGTTTTAAGGGGTATTTTGTGTGTGTGTGTGTGTGTGTGTGTGTGTGTGTGTGTGTGTGTGTGTGTGTGTGTGTGTATTTTTATTTGAGAGTTTTCGATAAACACCAAGTTCAGCAAGACATAGGCTCAAATGGAGATGACAACAAACAATTGTATGAAAGATTAATCTGCCAAACAGTGCATGTATGTAACACAAAAGCTGAAACTAGACATTTAACAAAAAAGTTGTTAAACATAAAAGGTGGGAATAATAATCCCTGAAGAATATGATTCCTTCTATAATGTCTTTAAATGCTAATGGTCTCACGGATACATACAAAAAAGAAAGAGTAGTGAACTACATACTACAAATAGCTATGCTACAAGAGATACACATGGAAAGAACTGAACATGGGAATTTGATAAAAAAAAAAGTGTTTCTGGAAGGCTATTCAGCAGAATACTCGGGGCAAAGGACGACATGGGTACTTATATTAATTGTAAGAGGAGCTCCAATAGTAAAAGAAGAGGGAAAACAAAGACAATAATGGTAGATTTGTAGTACTAAGGGGCTAATGGCAAAAAAGAAGGATTACACTGGCATGTATTTATATTCCACTGAAAACTGCTACAATGGAACTAAAGAAAATTCTGGGAAAAATAATCAGCTTTCAGAAAGAAATATTACTTATACGTGGGGACTGGAATTTGATTTGCAACAGTAAAGATGGGTCTGGGGCCCAGAAAGGGAAATATAACAAAGGAGGGTAGGTAGATTTTTAAAGAAATTTATATTTGTCATGGAAGATGCAAATTCAGTACTAGGAATTTGGAGCAAATTTACATATCATTCCCCAAGACACAAATACTGGGCTAGGCTAGACAGAATTTACATTTCACAGGAACATGTGCATTTAATTTAAAGTCTTGATACACACCCAATAACTATTTCAGATCATGCGCCAATAATAACTAAAATAAAAACACAGGGTAATGAAATAAAAGTGAGGCACTGGTGCTTTCCCACCTATCTGTTGAAAAGAGACAAATTTAAGGAATAGGTAGTGTAAATTATTCATGAGCTATTAGAGAAGATAGAAACATCTTCTGAAAATATAGCTAGACAGTGGGAAAAAAATTAAAGTGGAATTTAAAAATAAGGTGGAAAAAAAAGAAAGGGAGATATGGTTAAGAAGTAACAAAAATTATTTAGAGGGACAGACAAATATTAAAGTATTGCAAAACAGGGGGAATCTCACAGAACAAGAAGAGGAGGAACTCTTGAATGCTGAACAGAAAATAAGGAATTACCTTAATAATATGCATGAGTTTAGAAAGATTATTGTTAAGCAACTTTTTTTGATAATAACTCTAGAGCACAAAAACCTTTAGCACAATGACTCAGACAAAAGAAAGTAGAAAGGGCCATCACCAAGCTTAGGGAGCCCATAACAAGGGATCCTGTATAAATATCAGAAACAGTTCAGAAATTCTATGAAAGTCTGTATAAAGCAGAGAAATACGGAAATCAAGCAAAGGTAGAAATGGAAATGCTTATGGAAGACTTAAATATGCCAAGGCTACAGAGAGAGGAGGCTCAAATACTAACAGTTAGGATACGAGGAGATGAGATAAAAATGGTGCTGTATAACCAATCTACAGGAAAGTCTCCAGGAACAGATGGTATTCCTGTGGAAATTTGGAAGCTAGGACAGAAAAAAACTGATAGGAAGATTTTGTTTAACAGCATTTCAGAGGAGAAGTACCAACATCCTAGAAGAAAGCAGTAGTATCTGTAATACCTAAAGAGGGCAAAGATCCATCAGATCCAGCTTCATACAGGCCCATTTCAATACTAAATCATAATTATAAATTGTTTATGTCTATAATGGCTACAAGAATGGCAAAAGTGATACCAAAATTGACAGATATGGCAGTCAAGAAAAGCTGGATCTATTGGAGATGACATTATTTTATACCTGACAAAACCAGAAAGGGACACTACAGTGCTGTGGAATATATTCAGACAGTTTGAAACCTTTTAGGGATACAAAATTAATTAAGCTAAACAAAAGCAACAGCAGTAAATTATGTACCCACATACAAATTGGTTCGGCAATACCTGTATTTATGGAGACATAATAAAATGACGCATTTAGGAGTATGGATTAAAAATGATACCAGTGTTGCAGCTAAGGATATGTGGGAAGAGACTAAACAAAACTGAGAAAAATGGAACTCTGTTATAGGGATACCAATAGTAAGATACAAGTAGTTAAAATGTTTTTAGTCCCTTTAGTCTTATACACTGGTCAGGCATATTTCTATCAACCAGAGGAGAAGCTGTGGACAGCAATTAATAAAGAGCTGAAGGATTTTATCTAGGAGGGAAAGTTGGTAAGAGTCAAGATGGATAAGTTTATTCCTCCAGCAGGACAGGGTGGATTGGGATTACTCGAGTTGAAGGGATATTTCAGAGCAACACAATTAAGGCCCCTACACACAGCACAAGCAGAAAACTATAATTCAAAGTGAAAAGAGATGATGAAGAAACAGGGGAGAAGCTCAAGTAACAGGGAGAGACTGGGATTTTGGATGCAGACCTTTAAGGAGATCAACAATAATCATACTGAATGTTATATTCATAAAGTAGCAGAAGGTCTTCTAAGAACTAAGCCAACATGTGAATGGAAAAGAAAAAGGAATTCTGCCGATAGGGATGACTGCAATTAAGGATGCAGACAATAGGCAGCAAGAACATATTGGAGAAAAATGGCAAAAGAACCAATGTACTGAGTGCAAACAACTAGACAGGGAAAGGTAATAGAATGGGAAGATACCAAAAACTTATTTGGACTACAGGCTAAAGATTGCCTTCCATATCAAGGACTGAGATCAGAGTATAGGCAAAGAGAAAGAAATGGGGGGGTCCTAAACGAAAGACCAGCACTGATACTGATAGAGTTTTTAGTAGACTCTGGAGCAGAAGTTGCTGTTAAGAAAGGAATAATTAGTACAGCATATAAAATATTGTATGATAACTATAAGAATCAATCAGAGGAGGTTAGGAAGGATTGAGAAGAGAGATTAGACAAGCAATTCACAAAAGAAACAATGGGATATATTTGTAAATATGTGACAAAATCTAGAAGATTTAGGATCTTTGTCTGGAAGTGTTTGCATTGGTATGTTATATTTATACCCCAAGCAGAATGCAATGAATTGTTCCTCAGGTAGATAGCAAATGTTGGAGGTGTGATGGGGAAGAAAGAGGTAACTGGGAACATATTTTCTGGAAGTGTAATGAGTTGGCAGACTTTAAAGATTCCCTTGGGTGAGCAAATTAGAATGCTGTGCTCATCTCTAGTGAAGCTGCTGCAGCATTTTGGGATCTAGTGCAATTAAGTGAAATGTAACAGACCTAAATGTGACTCATTAAAAAGAACTTCAGTCTAAAATGGCACTTATTTGTCGTGAGGTACCCCATAGCCACCTACTTGTTTAGTTAAACTTCAACGCTAACTGTTCATGGGTAAAGCAGGAAAAGGAAATATCCCTTAATGAGTTAAAATAAAAAGTATAAATAAAAAAATGAATATATATATATATATATATATATATATATATATATATATATATATATATATATATGGATTCACTTCAGAATCTCGAAATACTGAAATCTCAAATTTCAGTATCTCAAGACCATGAAGCCGAAACCCCAGAAGTGCAAAATTTAAAATTGCTACTTCTATACAAAACATACCGCACACACAGACACAGACATACACCTCCCTACACATATACAAAACATCTACCCCACACCCCCCTACTTAAATATACTAACTCTGATGTCGCACTACACAAGCTACATTACCCTCGCACACATACATCACACTAACAAAACACACAGACACACACTAAAGCCCCTACCTAAAACCTGTAAAACACAAATGCTTACCTACATCTCCAACCATCCACTCACACACCGCAACACCAAAACCGCTAATTCAAAATCTCCAAACTTCAGGATCTTGAATTTCGCGTATCTGGGGTTTTGGTGTTCTGCACTTTCGCCTTTCTGGTCTCAGGCTACTGAAATTCGGGATTTCAGTAGTTCAAGATTCTGAAGGGAACCCACACATACAGACATAAATATAAATTTTGTTATTCGGAACATCGGCGTTCGCAGTTTTGAGAAGTCGCACACTGCAGTTCATGGAAGCTGTTTCGGGGATGTGGCTGTCAGCAATATAAAAGTTACATATTACATTATCAAAGTTTCAGTACTTCATATGATCAAAGTACTAAAACTTTGAAAATGTAATAAAAAAAAAAAAAAGAAACAAAAGTAACTGCTGTGAGCAGGGGGGCAAGCCCCCCTGCACCCCCCCACACCCCCCTACTTAAATATACCAACTCCGAGATCGCAGTTTAACGGAGTTAAGCGCAGGAAAGGGAAGGTTTCCCTTTCCTGCTTGTAGCGCAATCTCGGAGTTAGTATATTAAAGTAGCGGGGGGTGCAGAGGGGCTTGTCCCCCTGCCTACACCCTTTACTTCACCTTTTTTTTAATATATTTTTTGGAGCATTAGTTTCAGTACTTCATATGATCGAAGTACTAAAACTTTGAAAATGTAATAAAAAAAAAAAAGAAACAAAAGTAACTGCTGTGAGCAGGGGGGCAAGCCCCCCTGCACCCCCCACCACCCCTACTTAAATATACCAACTCCGAGATCGCAGTTTAACGGAGTTAAGCGCAGGAAAGGGAAGGTTTCCCTTTCCTACGCTGTAGCGCAATCTCGGAGTTAGTATATTAAAGTAGCAGGGGGTGCAGAGGGGCTTGTCCCCCTGCCTACACCCTTTACTTCACCTTTTTTTTATATATTTTTGGAGCATTTGAAAATGTAATTGTTTGATCATTAATGGTTGGCCTTTAGTGATTCGAACAATTGCATTTTTGATGTTCCAAACCGGGGATACTAATGTAAATATGTGCATCTGTTTATTCTTTTTGTTTCTTTCTCCCTTCTCTTTTTCTTCTTGTTCAGGTTTAGGAAATGTAGGCACTACAATGTAAAAAAAAAAAAAAAAAAAAAAAGATCTGGTTAAAAGAGCATGACAAAAAAATAGTGCTTTTTCTCATTCTTGTATAGGGGAATGACTGGGTTGTTTATATAGTAAAAAGTTTTAACAGAAAGCAAGTAAATGAAAAAGAATATTGAATATTGTAAGGTCTATTTACTAGTAAACAGTCCTGTATCTGGTTCTCATGTCACTAGCAGACAATCTGATAGAGAGAAATGGCTTGGAGAAAACCTTTTCTGAAAGCATTTTAGTGTTTTCCCAGCTGACAGAGCTATAAAGATAAGGCAAAAACAGACAGCACTAAATAAAATCACAGGCTCTACCATGCGTCTTAGCATGGGTAATCTTTCTTTCTGTTTAGCTCGATTCTGTGTATGTGTGTGGCTGTCAGTTTGGAACTTTTGTTCCCATTAAGGAGGTAAATTGTCAATATTTGAAGATGTACATTGTTTTGTGTGTTATTATTAAGTTAGTAGGTTTTAAGGGGTATTTTGTGTGTGTGTGTGTGCGTGTGTGTGTGTGTGTGTGTGTGTGTGTGTATTTTTATTTGAGGGTTTTCAATAAACACCAAGTTCTGCAAGACATAGGCTCAAATGGAGATGACAACAAACAACTGTATGAAAGATTAATCTGCCAAACAGTGCATGCATGTAACACAAAAGCTGAAACTAGACATTTAACAAAAAAGTTGTTAAACATAAAAGGTGGGAATAATAATCCCTGAAGAATATGATTCCTTCTATAATGTCTTTAAATGCTAATGGTCTCACGGATACATACAAAAAAGAAAGAGTAGTGAACTACATACTACAAATAGCTATGCTGCAAGAGATACACATGGAAAGAACTGAACATGGGAATTTGATAAAAAAAAAAAAAAAAAAGTGTTTCTGGAAGGTTATTCAGTGGAATACTCGGGGCAAAGGACGACATGGGTACTTATATTAATTGTAAGAGGAGCTCCAATAGTAAAAGAAGAGGGAAAACAAAGACAATAATGGTAGATTTGTAGTACTAAGGGGCTAATGGCAAAAAAGAAGGATTACACTGGCATGTATTTATATTCCACTGAAAACTGCTACAATGGAGCTAAAGAAAATTCTGGGAAAAATAATCAGCTTTCAGAAAGAAATATTACTTATACGTGGGGACTGGAATTTGATTTGCAACAGTAAAGATGGGTCTGGGGCCCAGAGAAAGAAATATAACAAAGGAGGGTAGGTAGATTTTTAAAGAAATTTATATTTGTCATGGAAGATGCAAATTCAGTACTAGGAATTTGGAGCAAATTTGCATATCATTCCCCAAGACACAAATACTGGGCTAGGCTAGACAGAATTTATATTTCACAGGAACATGTGCATTTAATTTAAAGTCTTGATACACACCCAATAACTATTTCAGATCATGCGCCAATAATAACTAAAATAAAAACACAGGGTAATGAAATAAAAGTGAGGCACTGGCGCTTTCCCACCTATCTGTTGAAAAGAGACAAATTTAAGGAATAGGTAGTGGAAATTATTCATGAGCTATTAGAGAAGATAGAAACATCTTCTGAAAATATAGCTAGACAGTGGGAAAAAATTAAAGTGGAATTTAAAAATAAAGTGGAAAAAAAGAAAGGGAGATATGGTTAAGAAGTAACAAAAATTATTTAGAGGGACAGACAAATATTAAAGTATTGCAAAACAGGGGGAATCTCACAGAACAAGAAGAGGAGGAACTCTTGAATGCTGAACAGAAAATAAGGAATTACCTTAATAATATGCATGAGTTTAGAAAGATTATTGTTAAGCAACTTTTTTTGATAATAAATCTAGAGCACAAAAACCTTTAGCACAATGACTCAGACAAAAGAAAGTAGAAAGGGCCATCACCAAGCTTAGGGAGCCCATAACAAGGAAGATAACAAGGGATCCTGTATAAATATCAGAAACAGTTCAGAAATTCTATGAAAGTCTGTATAAAGCAGAGAAATACGGAAATCAATCAAAGGTAGAAATGGAAATGCTTATGGAAGACTTAAATATGCCAAGGCTACAGAGAGAGGAGGCTCAAATGCTAACAGTTAGGATACGAGGAGATGAGATAAAAATGGTGCTGTATAACCAATCTACAGGAAAGTCTCCAGGAACAGATGGCATTCCTGTGGAAATTTGGAAGCTAGGACAGAAAAAAACTGATAGGAAGATTTTGTTTAACAGCATTTCAGAGGAGAAGTACCAACATCCTAGAAGAAAGCAGTAGTATCTGTAATACCTAAAGAGGGCAAAGATCCATCAGATCCAGCTTCATACAGGCCCATTTCAATACTAAATCATAATTATAAATTGTTTATGTCTATAATGGCTACAAGAATGGCAAAAGTGATACCAAAATTGACAGATAAACATTTGACAACATAAACAACAGAGTGATGATCCAGAGGGAAGCAGAATGTAAATACCACTGTTGCTGGTGGGTCTTGGATGCAGAAAAAGCATACCTGACAGTAGTAAGCTGGGACTTGGCAAACGCAATAGAGCATCATTCATCCTGATAAAATTATAAGGCTATGAAGGATCTGAGGGCAAAAATTAAGTCAAGTGGGGTCCTCTCTCTGAATGCTTGAGAAGAGAAAGGAACCTTGTTATTTGCATTATATTAAGAACTACTGGCAAATAAAAATAACGGACTCAGAAATTCAAGGATATAATTGGTGTGGCAGTCAAGAAAAGCTGGATCTATTGGAGATGACATTATTTTATACCTGACAAAACCAGAAAGGGACACTACAGTGCTGTGGAATATATTAAGTTTCAAACCTTTTAGGGATACAAAATTAATTAAGCTAAACAAAAGCAACAGCAGTAAATTATGTACCACATACAAATTGGTTCAGCAATATCCATATTTATAGGGACATAATAAAATGAAGCATTTAGGAGTATGGATTAAAAATGATACCAGTGTGGCAGCTAAGGATACGTGGGAAGTGACTAAACAAAAACTGAGAAAAATGGAACTCTGTTATAGGGATACCAATAGTAAGATACAAGTAGTTAAAATGTTTTTAGTCCCTTTAGTCTTATACACTGGTCAGGCATATTTCTATCAACCAGAGGAGAAGCTGTGGACAGCAATTAATAAACAGCTGAAGGATTTTATCTAGGAGGGAAAGTTGGTAAGAGTCAAGATGGACAAGTTTATTCTTCCAGCAGGACAGGGTGGATTGGGATTACTCGAGTTGAAGGGATATTTCAGAGCAACACAATTAAGGCCCCTACACACAGCACAAGCAGAAAACTATAATTCAAAGTGAAAAGAGATGATGAAGAAACAGGGGAGAAGCTCAAGTAACAGGGAGAGACTGGGATTTTGGATGCAGACCTTTAAGGAGATCAACAATAATCATACTGAATATTATATTCATAAAGTAGCAGAAGGTCTTCTAAGAACTAAGCCAACATGTGAATGGAAAAAGGAATTCTGCCGATAGGGATGACTGCAATTAAGGATGCAGACAATAGGCGGCAAGAACATATTGGAGAAAACTGGCAAAAGAACCAATGTACTGAGTGCAAACAACTAGAGAGGGAAAGGTAATAGAATGGGAAGATATCAAAAACTTATTTGGACTACAGGCTTAAGATTGCCTTCCATATCAAGGACTGAGATCAGAGTATAGGCAAAGAGAAAGAAATGGGGGGGGGTCCTAAACGAAAGACCAGCACTGATACTGATAGAGTTTTTAGTAGACTCTGGAGCAGAAGTTGCTGTTAAGAAAGGAATAATTAGTACAGCATATAAAATATTGCATGATAACTATAAGAATCAATCAGAGGAGGTTAGGAAGGATTGAGAAGAGAGATTAGACAAGCAATTCACAAAGAAACAATGGGATGATATTTGCATATCTCCCAAATATGTGACAAAATCTAGAAGATTTAGGATCTTTGTCTGGAAGTGTTTGCATTGGTATGTTTATACCCCAAGCAGAATTCAATGAATTGTTCCTCAGGTAGATAGCAAATGTTGGAGGTGTGATGGGGAAGAAAGAGGTAACTGGGAACATATTTTCTGGAAGTGTAATGAGTTGGCAGACTTTAAAGATTCCCTGCAATATGTTCTGTCAGAGATGCTGGGTGAGCAAATTGGAGTAACTAGGTAACAATTTTTTGAGCTATGACAGAATCGGAAATGCCTAGACATATTAAGTCCTTTCATAGTCTAATTATAATGGCTGCAAAAAAAGCAATTACTAGAAAATGGAAATCAAAGTCTAAACCAACTTTACTAGAAGAAGTGAAGATAGTAATAGAAATAAAACAACTGAAACTGGGATCTTTAGAAAAGGGTAGATGTAAATTACATAGGAAAAAATGGGAAATGTGGGGTCAGTACATGCAGAGCAGGAACACGGTTTAAAAGAAGACATGATATGAATAAGCTATGTATTGACTAACAATGACTGGCTATGCTGAAAGTGATGTATAATGTATGCAGCTACAGTTGTGTCAACACGGTTTGGAATGTATAATGTTTGCAATTAAGACTGTGTTGCTATGGTTTATTTTCATTTATATAAATGTATCATAGCTTATGTCATACATGACAATGTAATAAAGATGTTTCTTGTTTAAAAAAAATATCAAGATATTAAATCTAAGTAATGCTTTAGCCAAACATGTTTCACTAATGGGTGATAAACACTCTTTTTAGTTTTGTGCACTACAAGTTATTCTTCATAACATAAGAAGAGTAGATCAATGTGTGTGTATGTAAATTTAAAAAGCTATCCAAGGGCTTGCACAAATATATAAATACTGAGCATGTGCGAGCCTGACTGCCATTTTGTAGTAAACTGATGAGATGTAAGCATGTAATTATTGTGCAAGGTCTGTCTGTTAACTTGTTTGTTTATATTTTATGATGATGCTATCCATTCTGATGTTTTTCTATGTATTAAAGCATCTAAACAAAATACCCCGCCTGCATGACATCTATGTTAGAGGGAGACGAGCGACATGGTGTCAGCAGTGACATGTCTAAAAGGACATGGTGACAGAAATGGCATGGCTAAAGGGCATAAAGTTAGAAGCAGCATGGTTAAAATGACTTAAGGCACTTGCTTGGAACTGGTGGTATATACAGCTGCGAATCATACCTAAATGTGCATACTTTGCAAAACAGGTCAGAAACAAATTTCAGATATTAAAACTTGCTCAGCACTATTTCTTTTTCTCAAAATATGAAACGAGGCATACAGAACATTCTAAATGATATTCGCATAAACTGATTATGTATGATATTGATAAAACTATTCAAACTACTACGGAAAATGTTTGAAATAAAGCCCGAATTGCATAAAACGAATAAAATAAAGGGAAACGACAGCATTTTCAGAAAGCATGTATTTTTGCACACGAGTTTGACATTAATATTGCAGAGAACTGGAGAGTGTTTGAGCAACAGTATGACATTTTCATACAGGCTGCATTTTCTGATAAAGATGACCGTACACTGGCATTCATTCTGCTTAATTTAGCCGGGTCAGAAGCCATAGAAAGGGAACATTTATTTGTGTATGCACCTGCTATCTATACAAGAAAGGGGGAAACAACATCATATTGTTGTACAGGCTGAGTCAAGGGAGGACCCTGAGTGCTTAAAACATACATTTAGAAGAATGTGTAACCCCCAGATAAATGTTACAATGGAAAAGCACTTATTTTACACAAGGGATCAAATGCCTGGTGAAACTTTTGCAGCATACTCAGCTGATCTGATGAACAAAGCGAAAGCATGCAGATTTGGTGATTTAAGGGATGAGATGATAAAGGACAGAAGTGTGTGTGTGGTATTAAAGATGATGCTGTAAGAAAGATTTTGCTTTGTGACAGTGATTTAACTTTGAATAAGGCCATTGAGATTTGTCAGACGTACGAGCTCACAGAAAAGCACAAACATATGCTTACAAATGAGAGACGCATGCTTCCAGTAAGTTCCAGAGATCATGTTGATAGTATGCAGCATGTAGTTAAAAGAAACAGGCCTAAGCACATGGCAGCAACTGTAGCCCCTGCAGCACTCACTGGTAAACCCCAGTACTTTCTAGTAAATTCCAGAGTTTGCACAGTCTCAGTGAAGCATAAGAGTGAGTCAGCAAACTCAAAGTATAGGCCCCAACCTAGTTTCATTGCCAACTGTCGTAACTGTGGTGGAAGTCATAAATCAAAAAGGAAGAAATAGGTTCATAGGTTCATACTAGGCTATCTGCCCAAGGGCATTTATAAGCCTAGCCCATAGTTATGTGGCTTTCGCCACCCCTTTAGTTTGAATAAAAACTATGCCTATCATTTTGCTGTGCCTCTGTCAAGCAGTGACAAACCCTACACCTTGTGTTTGCAAGGTGAATGCCTTAACCATTATGCCAACCTCCCATTATGTTTAGCTTTTGGTCAACAATGCCACAAATGCAATAAATGGAATCATTTCAAAAGGTTTTGTAAACCAAAAGACCCACATTCTTTCATTAAAAGGGAACATTTTAAGAAATATGTTGATCAATTAGAAAGCTGCAACCCTACTCTTTATGTTGATGCTGTGTCATTGTTTGACGAAACAGTCAATGCAGTAGATTGAGGGGCAAAGAATGAAGTATTTTGTACTGTTCGGATAAATAGCAAACCCATGGAGCTCAAGGTTGACACCGGTTCCAAGTGCAATGTTATGTCAGCAAAAACATTTGCTAGAAGTGTGTCACTGTGAAAGACTTGATTTGGCAAGGCATGCAAAGCTTGTTGCTTAAGGAGGTGAAGAAATTCAAACCAAAGCCTCGGTAGTGCTTTCATTTTACTCTGAAGGAAAAAGTTACAACTTATTATTTTATGTGATCAAGAGGCACATCCAGTCATTATTAGGGCTCAGAGACAGTTTAAAAATGGGACTGTTTTCATTTAATAAGGAAGTCCACCATGTTAGCTTAAAAGACCACTACTCCAATTTCGCCCAGTACATTTTTCCACCTATGCTGATCTTTTCAAAGACAAAATAGGCATACTTCCAGTTGTGTACTCCATGAAGTTAGACCCAAAGGTCTGTCCAGTTATCAGGCCAGCACGGAAAATTCCAATAGCCATGCAGGACAAAGTCAAGGTCAAGTTAGATAAAATTCTGTGACAAGGTGTGATTTGTCCAATTGCAACTCCAACTAAATGGGTATCTTCCATGGTGGCAGCTCATAAGAAAAGTTCAGATGATATCAGAATATGTATTGATCCATGAGATTTGAACAAGGCACTAAAAAGACCTCATCATCCAATGTGCACAGTCGAAGAAGTCACAGCCTTGATGCCAAATTCCACTGTTTTTTTTCTGTCTTGGACACAAAGAGTTCAGTTTGGCAAAAAATCCTCACTGCTCACTACATTTAGTACTCCGTTTGGCAGGTAGAGATTGACATTTACATTTAGGATAAATTCTGCATATGAAGTCTTTCAGAATGCAATGGAGCAATTTTTTTCTGGGTATCCTTGTGCAATCATAATAGAAGACATACTAGTAGGAGGTCATAATGAAGCTGAACATGATAAAAACCTCAGAAAAGTACTAGAAAGGGCACATCAAGTGAATCTTAAGCTCAATCCACAGAAATGCAAATTCAGGCTACAAGAGGTCGCTTATGTTGGTAATTTATCTACTAGTACAGGCCTACAACTAGACCCTTCAAAGCAAATAGCCATTCTCGAGATGCCAGCTCCAGTTAACTTTCAAGCTCTGCAATGTTTTCTTGGCATGGTCAACTACCCAGGCAAATTCATTCCAGACTTAAGCCAACTTTCAGCACCGCTTAGAGTGATGACACATAAAGATGCATCATGGTCTTCGTCAGAGCAAGACCAAAGAGCATTTGATGTCCTGAAACAGAGAATTGCTAGTCTACCAACTCTCAGATATTATAGTGTTCACAAGCCAGTTACACTTTCCTGTGATGCTTCAAAATTTGGTCTTGGTGCAGTCATTCTACAAGAGGGTCAATCTGTTGCCTATGTGCCCAGAACTCTCATCTAAACTGAAATGCAGTATGGTCATATAGAGAAAGAACAATTGGCAATTGAGTTTGCATGTTCAAAGTTCCATGATTATGTTTATGGTAGACCTATCCAGATCAAAACAAACCACCAACCTCTAAGTCACTATGCATTCAGCTGCAGCCAGACTGCAACGCATGATGCTGAGATTGCAAAAGTATAATTTCAATCTTGTCTACAAGAAAGGCAAGCTTCTTTATCTTACTGATACATTGGCCAGATCACAAAGAAACACCACAGAACAACATGAGAATGAGAACCTTGATTTTGAAGTCATGAAAGTAAGACATTTTTCTTCCACAATTCTTGATGAGTTAAGAGATCACACAGCCACAGATCCAGTTTTACAAAGGCTCACCCACTTTATCAATCAAGGATGCCATCAAAGCAGTCTAGTTTACCTCAAGAAGTGCAACCTTATTTTCCATACAGAGATGAGATTTTGTCTGACAAAGGTATTATTAAGAAAGGTCCAAAAGTGATTTTTCCAAAGTCCTTGCAACAACAGTACATTACTATCTTGCACTGTGGTCACCCAGGAGCCGAAGCTCCCAAAAGAAGGGCGAGAGAGCTAATATTTTGGCCTTCTATGCCACAAGACATTGAGAGAGCACTTTCATCTTGTTCCATGTGTAATAGTACTAAGCCACATCAAGAGAAGGAACCAGTTTAGCTAAACCATATTCCTGAACTACTTTGGTCGACAGTAGCCACTGGCATCTTCGAGTGGAATGGTCAACATTATTTGGTGATAGTAGGCTCTTACTTCATACTTCCTAACCTAGCATCCAGTACAGTCATTACTAAGATGAAGTGTCATTTTGCAGTTCAGGGTAGCCCACACAAAGTTATTTCTGACAATTGCACGCAGTTTACAAGCCAACAGTTCAAAATATTTGCTGAAGAATGGGACTTTACTCATGTTACAAGTAGCCGAGAGTACCTGCAGTCAAATGGTTTGGCAGAATGTGCAGTTCAAAGTGCAAAACAGTTACTAGAGAAATCAAAGAAGATAACAGTGATGTTTTCCTGAATCGCTTGAATCCCAGAAATGTTCCTCGTGATACACATCTTGGTTCATCTGCTCAGAGACTTCTGTCAAGATAAACCACAATCACATTACCAATCAGTATTCAGTTGTTGGTTCCATGTGTCAAGAACAGCAGATCAGTGAAAACCAATCAGTATTCAGTTGTTGGTTCCATGTGTCAAGAACAGCAGATCAGTGAAAACCAATCTGTTGAAGAAGCATTTAACCCAAAAGTCCTACTACGATAAAACCAGCAAACTGCTCAATCCATTACGAGAAGGAGCAGTGGTAAGGATGTAAATGTCCAAAGGTTATGATCGGATTGGTGTTGTGAAGAATATTGGTCCAGAGCGGAGATCGTACATTGTGGAATCACAAGGAGCAGTATTTAGGCATAATCGGAAACATATGAGACCAGTGTCCGAGCCTATACCACAGCATCTAGCCTGTGAGAAAGACTCTATCTCAGAGTGAGTTGTCCGGTGTTCCAATTCCAGAGGGAGTTTCAGAGGACATTCCCATTCCTGTGACAAATCCAGAAGTTCCTGATACGAGTTGTACACCGCAGACTGTCCCTGTTGCTAAATTTGGTCCAGGCTATCTTACAAGATATGGTCTCATCTCTAAACCCTGTAAAAGATATGAAGCAACTTGGACATGAATTGGACATGACCATTGCATTCTGTTTCTAATGTCTGTAGTAGTGCATGTCTAATTCTAATGCTGTTTTCACAAAGGGCAATATTTTTAAGAGGGAGGATGTAGATTAATGTGTGTGTATGTACCTTTAAGAAGCTATCCAAGGGCTTGCACAAGTATATAAATACTGAGCACGTGCGAGACTGACTGCCATTTTGTAGTAAACTGTTGAGACGTAAGCATGTATGTATGTTAACTAGTTTGTTTATATTTTATGATGCTGTTATCCATCCTGATGTGTTTCTATGTATTAAAGCATCTAAACGAAATACTCCGCCTGCTTGTCATCTATGTTAGAAGGAGAAAAGCGACAAGAAGTATTAACATTATAAATAAGACTGAATGCAAAGAATACAAATAGAAAACTAGATTACATACAGACAGTCACCTAACCTTAATGAGACTTGCCTTTTAAAACTAATTTTATAGTCAAGATTCTTACATCTTTAGTTACAAGTGATTATGTTTTCAGTTTATTTAAATCAGATTTTGTGTGTTATTTCAATACCTAACAAAATGTTTGATGTATGAAAGCCTGTACTTCTATCTTATTAAAAGATTTGTTGTGAAATATGCTACTTCTATTTTTATATTGCAAGGAATTTTATAAAGAATGTTGTCAGTTCAAAAGCACAGTACTAAAAATGCTTCATCTGCATTCTCACTAAGTGGAAAACAGTGGAATTAACAGTAAAATGTAAAATACCAAACATCACACAGTTGACCAGACTGCAACTCTACAGCAATATGCATTCTACATTTATTAAAAAAAATGCACTGACAAAAATGTGAAAAAGATAGTTAGTTGCTTTTTATATATGTTAAGTGTTTTACCTGATGAATAATCCACTGGAAGCTGTAGAGTCTGACCAGTCCTGTGGAATGCATTATGATAAGAACTCCATGACTAACTGTTGCATCTGTCACAGTATTCCCAAAAATCTAAAAAAAAAATTTGATAAAACACATGATAAACAGTTTATCTCACAGAGTAAAGTACAACTAGCTAACAAGCTTTATTTTTTATTTTATTTTGACATTTGTTAACCGGGATATGTCCAACTGGGCAGATGCCCTTTTTCAGCAGAGGCCCAAGCAGAAAAGCTCCAAACTAGGAAGCAATCATGAGAATGAAGGTGATCAAAGTTGAGTTATGACACATAGGAGTTGGGTAAAATACAAATAATAGCAAGACAAAATGCATATAGAAGCAAAAGTCATAAAAGCAAATTAATTATACAGACAGATACACTGCTGGAGTTAGATGATAAGGTAAAGGAGTAAGGCAGAAAGTAGGAAAGAGTAGAAGTGTAATGTGTGAAGGAAGACTATAGAACAGTGTACGATTTCGGAGATGGATGGAAGAAAGATGTTGATAGAAGGTTAACTGGGATTAAGGCAGGAGCACAGCCATGAGTTCAACAGTCTTTCTTTCAATGTTTTTTTTTAACTGAGATTGTTTGGTATGGTCCTGATGGTTAAAGGAATTTTCTGCCAGGCCAAGGCTACTGTACAGCTGTATAGACCATGGTCTGTTGTTCTGTTAGGCATGTAGATTTCCAACAGAAGCTGGTCAAAGCTCTGGAGAGAGTGGCTGGGAGTGTAGTAAGTGATAAGGGATGAGATGGCTGGGGCAGGAAGTAAGTTTGTTAATGATGGAGTGAGTAAACAGTAGCTAAGAGAGGAGGACCTAGTGAGGCAGCTCAGGCCAGATTAAGTGTTTTAGAGAGCAGCAGTGGTGTGAGTGGTAGGGTTGATTTCTGGCAAATCTGGAAATTTGGTTGAAGAGCAGCTCCAAATTTGTTTTTAGGGGGGTTGTAAGCTGGTTAAGATAGTGAAGGCATAAAGTAGATTGGGAATGAGATAGGCATTAGCAAGGGACAGTCTAGAGTTATTGATAAAGAATGTTTTTGTTCTGTAAAACATACCAAGCTCTTGGTGTTTTTTTTTTTTTTTGATGCAGTTTTGAATGTGTAGATCGAGTTTGAGTTGATCGTCAATAATTACACCTAGGAGTTTGGTATGAGTCACTACTTCTATTGAGGTGGTATCAAGAGATGTAATAGTAAAGAAGATTTCAGGTGGCACAGCGATTTTGGGAGAAATAGAAGTTTTATTTATTTATTTTTTTAGAGTTAAGCATGAGTTGATTGTCAATTAGCCACCTTTTAAAGGAGTTAAAGGATTCCTGGGTAATGGAGTGAAGGTGTTGAGGGTTGTGGGATGAGCAGATGATAATGGAGTCATCAGCATACTGCAAAAGTGAGGACTGGGAGCAGGATGAGTGAAGACAGTTGAAGACATTAAATATTGGTTCAAGAATGGAGCCTTATGGTACTCCAGTTTTGGACAGGAAGTATGAGAAGGAAGAGAGCCACTTGATGGACCTGTTGTTGATTAGTGGGGTAGCTAGAGAACCAGTTAAGAGTAGAGTTAGAGAAAGCAAGAGCAGAGAGGTTGGAGAGGAGCTTGAGGTGACAGACTGCACTGAAGGCTTTGGAGAGGTCCAAAAATAGGCAGGATACCAGGTTATTATTTTCTCTGGCTTTAATGATAGCATGGGTAAAAGAGACTAGGGCAGTGGTTGTGGTGTGGTTAGGATGAAAATCATGTTGGGTTAGAGAGAGTAGATTCTCTTTCAGAAGATGTTCAATAAGTTCCTTGTGTAGGTATTTTTCAAGTATTTTTGAGAGGGGGGGCAGAATTGTTACAGATCTATAGTTTGTGAGTTCAGTAGAGTGCCCTCCTTTGTGTAGTGGAATAGTAAAAAAAAGTTTCCAGATAGTAAGGACTATGGATCCTTGGATAGATCTCTGTTTGTAAGGTTGGAGATTGGGTAGACTATTAAATTAGCTTCAAGTTTAAGAAGACTGCTGGTAGTTTGTCTGCTGAAGGAGAACAGGGTTTTAGTTTGGTCAGTAAAGATTAAATGTAAGAGGTGGGGACAGGTTCAAGAGAAAAAATAGGTAAGTTATCGGGGGTGAAAGAGGAAGCATGGAGTCGAGACTGCAAGCATTTTGGGTAAGACTGGTTATGGAGTTAATAAAATAGTTGAAGTTGGTGGCAGTTTCAAAGGAAGAATTATTTGGGCATGAGTTTGGTATGCTGTGAGAACCAGGGTTAAGAATCTTGTTAATGGTGTTCCAAAATTTCTTGGGATTATTTTGATGGTTTATCTGTGTTTTTTTTATACAAGTTTTTTTTGTCATCCTTGACTTGCTTTTTGATGATATTTTGAAGTTGTCTATCGGTCTGCAGGTCATCAGGAGACCTGAATTTTAACCAGTTTTTCCATGCAATATCCCTTTTGTGCATTAGGGCTCAGGTGGAATGAATAAGCTACGGTGCATGCTGAAGTTTTTCTTAGGGGAGCTAGGGAATTGAGAGTACACCCAGGAAAATCTGGTTAAATTGCAGAACAGCATCATCATCAAGTGGTAGGTTACAAAGGAAGGACCAATTTATGGAGGCAAGTGTTTTGTTAAATACATCAGAGTTAAAGTTGGTGAGACTGTAGCACTCTTTGTACTTGTTTTACCTAATATGATGTAGAACTAGCATTTGAAAACAGTAGAACTAGCTTTTGAAAACAGGCTGGGAGGTGGTCACTGACTGAAACAGGGAGTGTTTCAGGGTTGTGGTAGAAGTTAGGGTTGGATACTAGAATCCAATCAAGGATGGAGCTAGTACTAGTGGATCTGTTGTAGTGGGTAAAGGTGGAAATTGGGCCAGTTTTCCCAAATCTTACTGTCTTACTAGAAACCCTAGTGCTTAATTGCAAGTAATTTATAAGTTTTGCAGCACTGATTACTTTCAAACAATATACACTGTATGAAGGTTTCAGACATGTGACTATATTGACATACATTCACATAATAAAAGTGAAACCAGAAGAAAAGAAAAACTGGTACAAAATGTGTAGAGTGCAATTCAAACTACTATCATTATCACACACCTTCAGTTCTGCATGTGTCTAAACAAGGGATCATATTATTGCAACTTAGTTACAGACAGTTACTGCTGAGCCTTCTAGAAATCTCAGAAGACTGTGAACGTATATCCATACTTTCAGCTCCTCCAATACAACTGAGAACTCCATCAGGTATGTCAGATAAGCCCACTGAACTACCAACGTCCACTGCAGAACCCCCATGTAGTACCTCACTAGGGGAACCAAACAAATGGCAACAGCCATATGCCTCAAAACACTGATAACCCGAGGTTTGGGACATGATAATAGCAAAACAGCAAGACCCTGCTGGGCTGACTCTCTGGAAACCTGCAGCTTTGCGATCTGAGAAACTGTGGCAACCTATAAACTCTATTAACTGCACAGGAATTAGACTGGATTTCCGATAGCTGACTGTGATTCCCAAGAAGCTGCACTGCTGGAGTAAGGTGTTCCTGGCCCTGATCAATGATGCTCTCTTGGCAGCAGTCAGGAGTCAATCTTCCAGGTAAGGAAAGACTGGAAACACTTGCATCCAGAGTCATGCGGCTGCTACTGCCATAAAACTGAACAGGGGGGGGGGAGGTAAACCCAAAGGGCAGATCACAGAAATGATAGTGATCAGCTGCAATCCAGAAGGGTACAAAACATCTAGGTCATGTCGCAATCTTTATATAATGGCATGTATCTTTGATGTTGACTGAGCACACCCAATCGGTCCTGCCTCAAGAGAGGTAGAAAGAACTGCACTGTGACCACCCGGAATTTGGTCTGCTTGACGAAGTGGTTCAATCTGCTCAAATCCAAAACTGCCCTGAGATGTTTGTTCTTCTCCAGAACCAAAAAGAAACTTGAATAGACCCCGGACATGCTTTGATCTAGTAGGACTTCTTGGATTACTCGATGTTGTAATAACTTTAGTTTCATTTCCACTACCACCACCTCCTCTGGGTGGGGTGGCATGTCTGGGGTGATCTTTTAAAGTTGGAAAAGAAATAAAAAAAAAATAGCCTATATGCCCTCTGGATGCTAAGCAGCCTCAGTAATGGCCTCCTCAGCTTTTTTTGGGTGCAAAGCCAAGTGATCCCCAACTACCTCAAGAGATGGACAGCCTGATAAGCCCTGGCAGGCTGGTGGCTGGTGAAGCTTCTCTAGTCTACCTGGAACCCATGTTTTTGCAAACCACCACTGCCAAGTGGATGGAGTCCACTGTGGTTACCCTCTCTGCCACACAGGAACCCACAGGAAGAACTTCCTGGAATGACTGTTGCACTTTCCTAAAAAAAACAAACACTGTACCTGTGAGGATATTAGATACGGTTATCTATGTTAGCATGACTGGCTGAAGTTTTGTAAATAACTGTAAATTACCCTGTGTTACATATGCCAGCGTGACAAGCTATAATTTTGTAATTTTGTTTATATCTTTTGATCAACACTATGATTAATGCAAGATATCTGAATCAAACATCGTTCTTCTAGCTGACTAGATGTACATTTTTTTAGAGAATTCTGAATGTATGTTATGCCAGAGTCAGCTGACCTGGATGTGATGTCATTGCGTGTCAGAGCTGAGAGAACAGAATCTTCACAGTAGCTGTTTATTTACTTTTCAAAGTCTGATATGAGAAAGTAGAATTTTCTTAGCAGCATCCTGTTACTTTTAAAAATCTGCTAGCCAGTTAAAGTTCGGTAGTAGCAACTGAGTAATTGTGCAATAGTTCAGTTGTTTTCCAGAGCTGTTAGGCAGTAGTAGTCCAGTTGTTTCCAGAGTAGTTGTTCCAGTCGCTGAGAAAAGACAACAGCCTGGAGTGTGGACATAATTCCTCATCTTGCTCTGCAGAAGTAAAAGTATAACCTGCCTTGCTGAGTTATTTATATTAGATATGGACAGTTAGGGCCACGGTGCTGCAGCGGTTAGCATTGTCGCCTCACAGCAAGAGGTTTACATGTTCGATTCTTGGCTGGAGAGCCTTCTGTGTGGAGTCTGCATGTCCTCCCCGCGGTTGAGTGATGTTAAAGACAACCAGGTAGGTGCAAGCATGAATGGGTGTGCCTTCTTTGAAGGTTGGGCATCGGACTGGCAACTCGGCACTGTAAAAATCCACTGCCAATCATTAGCGAACTGGAGTTCTGCTGTGGCGACCCCTAACCGGGAAAAGCCGAAAGACATTACTAGGGACAGTTAATCTTCAGATAGTCAGGGAACTACAGCTAGCTAGTCAGAGGTTTTCTAAAATCAATGTGAGATCTATCCGACAGTATTATTTTTATATTTCCTGTGTATGAGACTCTGTTGTTTATTGGAATCAGTTATTCATTATTTACATGTTTTAAATTCTTTTATTTATTATTAAATGTTTTACTACCTCTCATCGTGGCTGGTTATTTAGTGAATATTTTTAATAACTTGAGAGTGTTTATGCTTGTTGTGATAACACCAGGACCACTCCAAAAAGCTTTTCTGCTTGGGTTACATGCTACCATTTGCATGAATATCTATTTTACCCAATATAATTGAACACCCCTTTTGAAGGTTATTATGGTATCTGACTGGTGGTAGCCATTAGCCTGTAATTGGGCAAAGGAACACAGCAGGTACATTTCTGTCAGTCTTTCCCAGGAGTCTCTATATGTGTGAATATCAGACATGTAAGAGTGAGTGTGTCAGATACCTATAACTGGGACACAGTGTTCTGCGGTGGTTAGTGTGAAGACTCGTTTGAGGATCTGAAGTGAAACATATAGTCCAGTGCCAGGTTTGGAACCTGCTCCCAGTATACTCTTAGGGGAAATTGTGTATTTCTATCCCTGCTTTTAGTGACATTCCCTTACTGGAGACAGTGGTGAGGATTGAGACTCTGGTACTGCCCCAGGGTAAAGAGGACTTGTCACATATTGGTAGCAGTGGTGTGGGATTTTACTTGAGCTTTAGTAGCCTCTGGGTAGTTGTCACCAAGGTGTGTACTCTTGACAGCCCCAAGCTAAACATACAGAGTTTTACTGTCACAACAGTTTTATTAATTTTTAGTCAGTTTAGTCACAGATAGAAGGCAAAGATGTCAACAGAGGATTACAGCAAGCTGACAAGGAACCAGTTGGCCGTGGTGAGTGAAGCCAAAGGACTGGTGCATGCCAACCTAAGGAGCCAATGATCTTAGCCTTAGCAGCAGCCACAGAACAGCTCAGCAGCCCAGAGGATATCCAGTTTGGCGTTAGGGATATGCAGCCTTCCGATACAAGACAGTTCACCTTTTCCTCAGAGGACTTAAAAATCCTTCTGGCATTAAAGAATGAGAGAAGCAGTGTCAGTATGGACTGCAATGTTTGGAGGCTGAGTAGAGGGAAAAGCAGTGTCAGCATTAAAAGGGACTAGAGACCAAGTATTTGGAGATGGAAGCTGAGGAAAATGAGAGGCAGAGACAGCATGAAAAGGCGCTTCTAACTCTTCGACAGGGTCATGGAGGTCATGGGGAAGGAGGAAGAGAATGACTGAACCCCAGAAGCTGTAAAGGTCAGTAAACTTTTTCCTCAGTACAGGGAGGGAGATGACTTTGATAGTTTTATTTATATATTTGAGAGGGAATGTAGACAGTATAATGTTAACAAAGGGCTCTGGGTATGGTTCCTGATCCCCTTACTCCATTGTAGAGCTGTTAATGGAAATTATAAACTAATTGATACTGTTTGTTTGAATTACAATAGTGTAAAACAATGTTTACTTGAGTGTTTCAAATTAACCCCTGAAATGTATAGGAAAAATTTTCATGAACATAGCCGCAAGGGAGATGAAAGCGTATGTGATTACACTGCTGATTTAAGTACTTACTTTCACAGGTGGGTGAATGAGTCTCAGTTCACTGCATCTGAAGGACTGGCAGACCTTTTGGTGAGGGAACAAGCTCTCGGCACTTTGCCTGAGGACATGAGGATCTGGTTGGCAGACTGAGTGTGTAACTCTGTAAATGAGTTGGGGAGAAAAGGGGCACTACTGTATAAGAAAGGATACTCAGTGCAGTACATGGACATACGGGAACTCATGTGAGGCAGCCTAAACCACTCCAACAGAGTTCACTAGTAAAAGGGGAAGCCACTAGTTCAATCACACCATCTAGATCAGGGATTAGATGTTTCAAATGGAATTAGTGG